>NC_067157.1:47578021-47878021 GCF_903995435.1 Acomys russatus | reverse complement strand
TATTTTTGAAAACTACAGGTCATTTTTTTTTTCTGTTGTAAAATGCCCATTTTGCTTTGCTTTGCATTTCCCTGTGATTAGATAGAGCTTATCCATCTGCGGTAGAGATGCAGCAGCCATGGGCTGGTGCTCATTGCATGTGAGCATCATGCCTTTCCATCTGTTGCTCTCTGAGTTTTCCTTATGTTCACTTGCTCTGGGAACTGTCACCCTGTCTTCACTAACTATGCACTTATTCTTTCTCGTACTATTATTAAAGACTATTTTGAAATTAGGCACCTACTCTGTTCCTGCTCAGACTTTGTTAATTTAATTATATTTTCATAGATTTTTTTCAAACCGATCATGTTATTTTTGTGCTTGTGTCAGATTATCCCCAATTTAGCTGCAGGGAGTCACATTCAAGCTGGTTTCTCTGTTGTTACTACGTGTACCCATTATTTCATGACTACTTCTAAGCTATATTCTATAACAGAGAGTACCAGGCTCATCTTGTACTTTTCTGGGCAATTCCTGGATTCAAGGATTTTTTTTTTCCTAGAGAAAAATAACCTGTACAAATCAAGCCCTGGTGCTAGAGTACTTATGAGAGAGGGTGGGCACCCAGTGACGTTTTTAGTTGACTTAGCTAGGGATTTGTGTACATGCATACATGTTGGCATATTGTTCATTTATTTATTTACCATGTCTGTGATGAAACATTCTGTACTCTGACTTCCCGACTGAACATCTTCTCCCACACAGATGGCCTCTTTATACAGGGACACACAGTGATTTGTACTGTACCACATTATCTGGTGGACTTCTCAGACATGTCTTTTAGATCTCTCTATTCGGGCACACCAGGTCTCTACACATCATGTCAGGCAATCACTATGCCTGGATGCTGCATGTCTTCCACAGAAAATGAATTCAGAATTTAAAAATTTTGAGAATGGAAAAGGAAGAGAAGAGAGGTGTCAGGTCAGGTACCCTGAATAAAGCGAGAACAAGATAAGGTTAACTATAGGGGATGGACTAGAGGAGTTGGCTATGTATGTGAGAACACTGGGAGGAACCAGGGCAGGCTGGGAGGATGATCACATCATGTCATCTGCCTTAAGTGAAAGAGGGAAGAAGACCTGATAGTTATGTGTGGAATGTGGTGCAACTCTAAAGGGAAAAATGTATAGGGTTTTCTAAGACATTGTCAACTGGAAGTAGGCAAGTCTTGCTTTCTTGAGGGATGGCTATGCTTTCCCTTCCTGGTGATACTCAATGTTATAGAAGCAGGCTTTACCATAAACTGGATGATAGATTCCAGAAAGATCTAACTTTTGGGATCATCCAGCAGCTATGCAGTTGGAGATCTGTGAGACGTATTCTCATAGCCATTATCTTAAACATTCTAATGCTATATAATTTTATTTCTAACTTGAAAATAAGTCAGTATTTTTATGAATATCAAAACAATCTCCATATATATTTACAAACATTCTAGATTAGTAAGTACTGGATCCTATGCCAAAAGTTTTCATTCAAGGTCATTACTGATAATTACCACACATAGTGTTTACAAAGTATTTATATGTTAGTTATGTCAAAGTTTGGCTTCAAGTAATCAAGGCCAATGTGTGAGTAGTTTACATGTAATACAGCTGTATTTTTCTTCAAATGAAACTCTTATAATGACATGGGTTTGTCTCAAAGTCATTGACCTGGTGGTGTTTTCTATTTGACATTTTCCTGGATTTATACCTCATCTTAACCAATTCGCTCTGAATGAAAGTTTTTTTGTTTGTTTGTTTGTTTTTTGGGTTTTTTTGTTGTTGTTTTTTGTTTTGTTTTGTTTTTTAGTTTGTCCTGACCATTATGTGGTTTTGGATTTTAATTTTAAATTGATATATCTGAATTTGTTGGGGAGGGTTAGATCTGAGGTAAGGGTCACACAGGCATATATCTAGTTACTTTAGCACATTTTATCAAAGGGGTTGGTTTGTTTCTCAGACTATTTCAAAATACAACAGGCTCAATGACTTAACCAATTAAGCTTTTTTTCCTCACCATTTAGGACACAGGATAGACCAGGGTTGAGGTTCTCTGTTGTGAGTTGCTGGTGAGGGCTCACATCCTAGGTGGTACCCATCTTCTGGCTGTGTCCCTACATGAGAAAGAGAAGCACTAGTGATTTTTTTCACTTAGAATAGAGCCATTCCTACTTGATTATGTCTTAAAATAAGATGTTATTAATCTCTACAATTTATTTTCTTCCAAACTCACTAGAGGTAACAGGTCTTTGTGTTTCTGATTAATTTTTTAAAGGCTATTTTATTGAGATTTTTAGTGAAATGAGTTTGCTCATATTTACTTCTTCCCCCAAATCCTCCCAGATCTACCCTCTTCCTTGCCTATCTAACTTTGTGTCCATTTTAATTTAACCCATCAAGCCTAATTTGTCCTGTCCATATAGTCATAGAGGCGTCATGTCAATGGGTACCCTCATTATGCACTTCTTGCTTCAGTGACAATGTTTTTGAGAATTCATGGGTGCAGCTTCACCGTGATGTCTAGGAGACGTCTACCTGGCAGCAGGAACCCTGTTCCTCCAGCTCTTTTAACATTACCACCCTGCCTTGCACAATGTTCCCTGAGGCTTAAGTGTAGGGGTTCTATTGTAGATGTATCATTTGGGGCGTGGCACCCACAGTCACTTATTCTCTGCATTTTGATCAGTTGTGGATCTCTGTAACAGTTTCCATCTCTTACAAAAAGAAGTTTCTTTGGTGAGCATGGCACACATCTGTGAGTGTGAGAACAAGTATTTGAAATACAGTTAGAAATTATATTGGTTTAAGAAAATGGCATAATAGGTTCTTCTCTTGAAGAATGACAATGCCAACCACATGGATTTAGAGTATTGGGCACACGTTCCTTCCCACTGAACAGAGCGTAAGTCCAACTAGACAGCTGTAGATTGCCTTCATGATTATGTGCCACTGGGATATATTTATAGGCTGGTCTTTATTCTTATTCTTAAGCATTATAGATGGACAAAAGTATTTATTTTTCTCCCTTGGCATTTTTCATAGTAAGGAAGGCTATGAATGATATGCCTAGAGGTGGAGGCTTCCAGTTCAGCCCCAGCTTTATTTCTCCAATTTCTACTCTATTCCAGCTTGTGTATGTAATATGGGAGTAGAGACATACTAACTTATCAGAGCTTCAGTAAGGGCTAGATTAAGCAGCATTTGCAGCGGCTAGTTTTTTTTCTGTTCATTAGAAGCTGGACCTACACTGGTTCATAGTACGTTTGAAAGGAATCCTCAGATTTTATTTCTTATATTAGCTTTAACTGTCATCTTTGACACAGCCTGGAGTTACCTGAAAAGGAAGTCTCAATGCGGCATCGCACAGATTAGATTGGCCCATGGGAATGTCTGTGGGGGAAGTCTTGCTTGTTAATTGAGACAAGAGGGATCAGCCCTTGTAGGCAGCATGATTTCTTGGGCAGGGGGTTCTGAGATATAAGTAAGCTGGCTGAACGTGAGTATAAGAGCAAGCCAGGCAGAAAGCAGTGTTCCTGCATTGCATCTGCTTCAAGTTCCCCTTGAATTCCTGTCTGACTCCTCCTCAATGATTGGCTGTACCCTGTAAGCTGGAGTAAATCCTTTCCCCCTCAAAATTGTTCTGATTATGTTCTTTTTTATCACAGGGACAGAACTCAAACTAGGGCGACCTCCAATATTTACCTTCTGACAGAGACAATGAACCATGGCCATATTAGGCCATTTGGTTTGTAGTATTTGTCACAACAGCTTTACCAAATTCATGCAGGTTTTTGTTTTTGTTTTTAAATCAATTTTGGAAAACATTTGGACAGTGTAATATCAGGTAATTTAACTTTCTGCAGGGGTTACTCACATTTCTGTAGCTATTTCTCTAGGATGCTCCTGGAATTGGCCTCTGTATGACTTTGTGCACCCAGTTTCCATGTCTCTTTAATTCAGTTGCTTTCTGTCTTCTTAGTTCAGCTCTGTATCACAATCCAGATGTGCCCTCAAAGGGAAGCCACAGTGGGAGGGGCTAATCTCTCTTGTTTCCCTTCTGTCAGGGACAGCAACTCCATTTTCTCTCATCTTTCCTGAAAAGAGCAGTTTTGTAACATCTCCTCTATTTCTTTTTCATGATAGAATATTACTCCATTTACTCAATTATAGAGTCTAGCTTCCTTGAATATTAAAGAGGTCTTATGATTTGGTTTGTATATTTACTTTGAGTATCAATAACAGATATAGATTTAGTTTCTAAATTTTTTTTTTATATTTTCAAAAAATATAAAACTTTACAACTTCTTGTTCAAGATTGAGAAGCTTTTTCTTATAGTAGAAATGAAAGTTACAATATCCACCAGTGAAGCCCCAATACTTAATGATGCAAAGACAGATTAAACACATTCAATATTTTGATAAATATAATCACATGTAAAAATGCATGTTGTATTCATGTCCATCCATAGTCTGTGTGACTTATCTTTGAAGTATGGCATAACAAACATGATTTTTGCTAGGAAGCCTAGCTTATAGAAAATATTCAAGATTTTACTGGTGCAAGAGTGGAAACCAATCAGGATCTTGCACTTATTTTTTGTTTACCACAGGACTCTGCTGCTCCCCGCAAATTTCCATAGGCTCAGGTTCCTTGACAACAATAAATGTATATACTAAATAATTCATTATTCTCAAAAGATTGTTGTAAAGATTACATTGATCAATAAAAAAATACTTGAAATATAATAAGCAATATAAGGACAATGGCTGATACTGTTAAGATGTTGGTAGAAATTCGACAGAGATGAAGCCAACGGAGAAACTCACACAGTGATGTTAAGTGGGTCGGGGGAACCAAAGGAATCTTGATATTGAGGGGAAACTGGGTTTGAAGAGAAGTGTTGACAATGCAGAAGGGTGCAACCTGAAGAAAGAGTATGCATGTGTGGAAGAATGACATGTTCTTGGAAAAAGTGGCTGAGCAAGTCAGGGAACAATATTTTAACATAAGGAAAGTCAAAGCATCAAAGATCCTGTGTATTGGGAGGATAATCCATCCATACATGGCAAAATTAGCACCAACTTTGAACAGTATGGCATCCAGTGTTGGTAGGGTCACATCTGAATTCATCCTTATGCTTAGAAACATTTTATTATTTTTTTCCAACCATCACGTCCGGTCACTTTAATCTTCTTCAAGGGAAGAGTCATAGTGAGTGCCTTTTCAGCCTGGAAGAAGCTGCATGACGTGGCGATATAGTTCATATAATCCTTGGAGCCTTGAACATTAAGTAAGAACTGGATATTTTCTTTTTTACGCCTCAGTGATCCATTCTTAGTGTGCTTTGCATCTGGATGACTAAATCAAGTGTCCTGCTGCCTCTGAGAACAGCAATACCTTTAATAATCACTTCCAAAGAACATATTTGAGGACAGTGTTAGGGATTAGTCTTGATCCACAGTACAAAAAAAAAAAAAAAAAATCCTGAGTATATTAGAAAGGCTAGTGATAAAACTTATTTGACTTTAAATTGAACTATTGAAAATCCAGGAAATGTTGCTTTTATCCATGAGTGGCCCACGTAATTCTCATTTTCTTTAATGTTATACTTTCTAGCAGATACTTATTTCCTACTTTACAGAATGAAAGACACGTGTATACCATTTCTAAGATGGTCCTCATGGGATCTTGAAGGACAAGCACAGTGTGAATGAGACCATTTGCCTGTTCTTTGTGGCATTCCTGGCTCTGTTGTTATGGAGGGAAAGGCCTCTCTCTGACTGGATTCTGTGCCCTTATTTCAAGAGCCTGCACTTGCAGTTCTACTGCCAAAAGCATCATTGGCAGACCCTGAGCACTTGGCTAGTGTTCTCATAGTGGAGTTAGATTCTTGCCCAGTCTCTACTTGGTACAAGAAATAAATCTTCCAAGAGCTTTGAAGAAGTGACTGTGGTAGCATTTTACTGTTTGTTTTTCTGTCTATATATAATTAAACATTTTAAAATATATTTATCTATTGGGGTACGTCTATAAAGATATATTCTAATAACAAAAGCAAACTCTTAAAATAATCCTTGTTGACAATAAACATAGTATCTTTCCTATGTAGGTGCTTACACCTATGGTCTGCAGGAATGAGCAGTAGAAGGTAACTAGACACACACACAGCAATGGTTCAGTTAATTTTTAAATTAGATATTTTTATTTTGCTTGTGAGTGTAAGAAAGGGAAAAGGAGTGTATATTTTATATGTGTGTGGTATATTTGTGGTTACACACACCTGTATGAGTAGGGTACAGATGCCGAGGGAGAAACATAAGCTGCCCTGCCCTACCATTCACCTCATTCCTGTGAGACACAGTCTGTCACTGAGCCTGGTGGTGCCCTGGCCACAGAGATCCTCCTGACTCATTTCCTTCACAGAACTGGAGTTATAGGCATATGTGGCCATGCTTAGCTTTTAAATGTGTGCAGTTGTGTCCAAATACAGGTTTTCTTGCTTTTGGAGCAAGCTCCCTTACACACAAAACTACTGTTCTTTCATAAAGTGTCAAAACTTATTTAGAACTGTGATTTTCCCATTGCTAAATATGTTTTATTTACATAATCGTGATGGATTAAGACTATAGTTCCCAAGTCTTCATTTGTATTTTCAAAGGCAGCCATTTTTCTCAACAAAGAGGTCAAGTTCATTCTTGTCTGCATCCTGACTTGGAGTTAGACCAGGTCTTTTGAGTAAGAGTCATTCTTGTTTTAGCAAAATTAATTAGCAAAATAATTTTAAGCTTTGTGTAACATATTTTTATACTAATGAGACAATTAGTATCACTGTAGTTAATGTTCACTCTTTGTATTTCTTGTAATCAGTCCTAAAAGTAGACACGACCCTTCTGTAGGACCAGCAAAGTCCTCCACAGACAGGCATGATTTTCATGACCCAGTTCTACAAAGATTTATGACTTTTACTCCCTTAGATTCCTAACAGCTATTATGAATTAAATTTTGCTCCTGCGAGGACAAAAGCCTAGGAAGAGAAAATGCTTTATCTTGTAAAAATCATCCAATATAGACAGCAATTTCCTCGCCGTGAACCCTGTTAGTGAAATGGCCCCAAGATGACGCTAGTAGGAGGTAGAAGAAGCTTAAGGAAGTGGAGGACAAGGCTGTCTTCTGTCATTGAGGCATCTCCTTGAAGAGGATTATAATAGCCTGTTTTCTGTCTTGCCTGCCCAAAATGTAGGTTTCCTGTGTCACACCCTGCTTGTAATGATATGGTATCTTATCACAGACCCAAAGAAAGCAACAAGGACAGTTCATTACAGGCAAAATAGTCCAAAACAGATAAACTAAACCTTTTCTCTCTGTAAGTTGATCTCCTAGGTTATTTATAATGGTAACAGAAAGCTGTCTTAACAAAAAGTTTGGTAGTGTGAGCAGGTTCTTGATTTTTTTTTTTTTTTTTTTTTTTTTTTTTTTTTTTTTTTGTATCTGACAATTGAGAAAGCTTATAAACTTGGCTTGTATCCTCACCACAAATTTGGAAAAGGTTATAGGTGTGAGCCAGGGAAACTAGAACACTAAAAGGAAACATTCAACAGGAATTGTTATGAGTTCAAAGAAAATAATAAGACAGATAGAAATGTGGATAGTAAAAACTATGCTGTTTATCTTTCTAATAAAATTTCAAGGAAAACCTACTGGGAAATGGTAGTGAATTTATGCTCTGGTA
This sequence comes from Acomys russatus, assembly GCF_903995435.1. Lineage (NCBI taxonomy): Eukaryota > Metazoa > Chordata > Mammalia > Rodentia > Muridae > Acomys > Acomys russatus. The sequence goes on along the minus strand of NC_067157.1, from coordinate 47,870,265 downwards.
TTTCTGTAAGTTTAAAGGGATGTGAATAAGTTATTAAAAAAATAAAATTTCGAGGCAGGAGAGCAGTCATGCAGTGGCATGGGTATTACTATTTACATTTAGTCAGATTTGTTGCAATTCTTGGAAATAAAAGAAACAGCAGAAACAACAAAGTTATGCCTGTCTAGAAAAGAAACTCTTTCAAAGATGCAGCCAAAGAGAGAGTGTGGTTGTGGTGTTTACACACACACACACACACACACACACACACACACACACACACACCACATCTATATCCAGGAACTAGAGAAAGACTTCCTGTGGGGAAATTGGCAGGCCATAACCATCACAGGCTCAAAGCAAGAAATGCAAGTTGCTTAAAAAATTTCAGCCAGTGTATTTTCAAAGAATGTCCTGAGGCTTGAGATCTATAGTAATTTGAGACTGTGTAAGTTGGTGAAATACTCAAGACTCAGTGTAGCAAAGGCTCAGACTGGGCCAGTGCCAGCCTTGGCATTGTTCAGATGATGCCAGTTTTGTAAGAAGGAAGATTTCCAGGATTACAGTCATGAAAAAATTCCACTTAGATTTCAGAGGAAAGCATAAGTGGCTAAGCTGTGTGTGTCAGAACTGGAGGTCCTCAAGCAACCGCTGTAGACTGTGAGACTGAAAGAAGAATATGAGAGATGGCGGGTGTGCATCATATCTGCAGAGGTCAAGCACAAGTCAAAGCTGGCCCTAGAGAATGGCCATGAAGTTCTGCAGACAGGAACGCTATCGTGACAGCCCTGCTCCAACCGTTGGAACCAACATGTCCTGTCACAGTGTACCTTGACTGTCAGACAAAAAGCTGCAGGATTTAAAGTTTACACTGTGGGATTCCAGTATTTATTTGGGTTCATTTTTTCTTCATGGTTGTTCTCTTCTGACATTCTGAAACTGGAAAATTCACCTTGTGCCACCGTGCTTTTGAAATCATCACTTTCTTTTTTTTTTTTTTTTGGCTTTAAAAAAAAAAAAAGAAGGCCATAAAAGAGTGTGATTTGAGTCTCAGAAACCTGGACGAGGGCACTGATCGATGCTGAACCTCTTGTATGGCTGGTGCTCTTGGGGTGGACTAAATTTCCTCTTTACTATGAGATGTGTGATGTGTGTGAGCCACTGGAGGTGAGCAGACCACTATAGTCTCAGTCCCCTAAAGAGCCATGCCATCAAAGGGCTCATCCTCAGCTGGACTTGATTGGGATGCAGCAGGAACTCTAAAGTAAGAAGTGGGGCCTAGTGAGATGAAGTCTGGCCTTCAAGGGGATGCACTTAAGAAGACTGTGGACCCCTGATCTCTATCTTTGGCTTATCTTTGGTTTCTTTGGCATAAAAAATTGTTTTGGTGTGCCATGTGCTTTTTGCCTGGTAGGTTGACAGGCCCAAAGCCAATGATCACAGAGTAAAACCTACAAAACTGTAAGCTCAAACGAACCTTTCATCTTCATAAGCTGATCACCTAAAGTATTTGTCATAGGAAAGAAAGTTCTTAAACAGTAGACAGGAGTCCTATGAAGCCAGAATCAGCTAGTGTGTATTTGCTGTTTATATACATTGTGTTTATAAACATGTATTTTAGATTAGGGGCAGACCTTCACAGTGAAACCCTTACATTAGATGTTTGCAGTCCTGAGGGTAAACTTGGGGCAGTTTTGGCCTCTTGTGAAGAATTGAGATTAGGGAAAAGGGCTAGACTGTAGGTGTGGGCAGGTTTTCTCAAAGCCTTTTTTAGTCTACAAAGTAAATCCCAAAGAATCTTTTATTTTTAAGATTTATACAAAATTCCTTTAGCTCCTTCAAAATGAGGCCATCTCTCCTACATAAGATGTAAACCCACCTGCTTTGTGTACCACCCAGTAATGAAATGACATTGCCTTGTATGCTAAATGAACTTGATGACACTCCACACATTTTTAAAGGACTATTTCATGGTTAAGAAGTAAGGAGCAGGGAACACGTGTACTGCGTCTTTATATTTCTAATTTCACATTTGAAACTGTGGCAGAGACAGGCATTCAGGAGTAATATAATATAGGCTTAGAAGTTTTCCCATTGTGCTAATTATGTACTAGGTGTGCTGGCTAGTTTTATGACATCTTGACACAGGCTCTAGTCATCTGAGAAAAGGAAGCCTTGATTGAGAAAATGCCTCCATAAGATCAGTCTGTAGGCCATCCTGTAGAGTAGTTTCTTATTTACTAATTGATGATGGAGCGCCCAGGCTATTGTGGGTGGTGCCATCCCCAGGCTGGTGGCCCTGGGTTCTATAAGAAAGCATCCTGAGCAAGCCATGAGAAGTATTCCAGTAAGCAGCCCCCATCCACGGCCTCTGCATCAGCACCTGCCTTCAGGTTCCTGATCTGACTTCTTCCAGTGATGAACTATGGTGTGGAAGAAGAAGCCAAATAAACCATGCCTTTCTCAAGTTGTTTTGGTCACGGTGTTTCATCACAGCAGTAGTAACCCCAACTAGAATAACAAGGAATTAAGTTCTAGCCAGAGCAATAAGACAACAAAAGGAGATCAAGGGTATCCAAATGGGAAAGGAGGAAGTCAAATTATCCCTCTTTGCAGATGATATGATAGTGTACATAAGTGACCCTCAAAACTCCACCAGAGAACTCCTAAACCTGATAAACACCTTCAGCAAATTGGCTGGATACAAAATTAACTCAAAAAAGTCTGTAGCCTTCCTATACACAAATGACAAGCTTGCAGAGGAAGAAATTAGGAAAACCACACCCTTCACATTAGCCACAAGCAATATAAAATATCTAGGAGTTACCCTAACTAAGCAAGTGAAGGACTTGTATGGAAAAAAATGTCAAAACTCAGAAGAAAGAGATTGAAGATGACCTGAGAAGATGGCATGATCTTCCTTGCTCATGGATCGGGAGAATTAACATAGTAAAAATGGCAATCCTACCAAAAGCAATCTACAGATTCAATGCAATCCCTACCAAAATACCTACACAATTTTTTAAAGACATTGAAAGTTCAATTCTGAACTTCATATGGAAAAACAAAAAACCCAGAATAGCTAAAACAATCTTGTACAATAAAAGGTGCTCCGGAGGAATCTCCATACCTGATATCAAACTGTACTATAAAGCAATAGTAATTAAAACAGCATGGTACTGGCACAGCAACAGGCTGGTTGATCAGTGGAATCGAATCGAAGACCCAGATATGAATCCACACACATATGGTCACTTGATTTTTGACAAAGAAACCAAATCCATTCAATGGAAAAAGGATAGCATCTTCAACAAATGGTGCTGGTCTAACTGGAGGTCTATGTGTAAAAAAATGCAACTGGACCCATATTTGTCACCTTGCACAAAACTCAAATCCAAGTGGATTAAAGACCTCAACATAAAACCAGAGACACTAAGCCACTTAGAAGAAAAAGTGGGAAAGAGCCTGGAACATATTGGCACAGGAGACAACTTCCTGAACAGAACACCAACGGCCCAGGCCTTAATGTCAACCATTAATAAATGGGACCTCATGAGGCTGAGAAGCTTCTGTAAGGCAGGGGACACTGTCAAGAGAACAAAGCGACAGCCTACAGACTGGGAAAAAATCTTCACCAACCCTACATCTGACAAAGGTCTAATATCCAAAATATATAAAGAACTCAAGAAATTAAACACCACCAAACCGAATAACCCAATAGAGAAATGGGGCTTGGAACTAAACAGAGAATTCTCAACAGAGGAGTATCAAATGGCTGAGAAACACTTAAAGAAATGCTCAACCTCCTTAGTCATCAGGGAAATGCAAATCAAAACAACTCTGAGATTCCATCTTACACCCATCAGAATGGCTAAGATCAAAAACTCAAGCGACACCACATGCTGGTGAGGATGTGGGGAGAGAGGAACACTCCTTCATTGCTGGTGGGAATGCAAACTAGTACAGCCACTTTGGAAATCTATCTGGTGCTATCTCAGAAAAATGGGAATAGGGCTTCCTCAAGACCCAGCTATTCCACTCCTTGGAATATACCCAGAAGATGCTCCAGCACACAACAAGAAAATTTGCTCAACCATGTTCATAGCAGCCTTATTCATAATAGCCAGAACATGGAAACAGCCTAAGTGTCCCTCAATAGAAGATTTGATAAAGAAACTGTGGTAGATATATACTATGGAATACTACTCAGCTATTAAAAACAAGAAATTCCCGAAATTTGTGGATAAATGGATTGAGCTAGAAATGATCATAATGAGTGAGTTAACCCAGAAGCAGAAAGAATCAAATGGTATATACTCACTTATATCTGCATACTAGCCCAAGTGGCATGTCCCACGAAAGCCTTCACTTACCAGGAAACTGGGAGAGAGGAGAGGGCATCCTATTGGGACTCTAAATGAGAGACGCATGGGAGAATAGCAAAATAAAAGGATCCAGAGGGTTCTAGAAATCTACAAGTAGAACAATATGATAGGCAGATTTGGGCCCAGGGGTCCCGCTCAAACTAAGGCACCAGCCAAGGACAATACAGGATGTAAACTTAAACCCTTTCCCAGATCTAGCCAATGGGCAAAACCTTCTCCACAGTTGAGTGGAGAGTGTGATATGACTTTCTCATGTACTCTGGTGCCTCACATTTGACCATGTCCTCTGGAGGGGGAGACCTGGTGGCACTCAGAGGAAGGACAGCAGGTTACCAAGAAGAGACTTGATACCCTATGAGAATATACAGGGGGAGGTAATCCCCCTCAGGAACAGTCATAGGGGAGGGGAATAATGGGAAAATGGGGGGTGAGGGAGGGGAATGGGAGGATACAAGGGATGGGATAAACATTGAGATGTAACAAGAATAAATTAATAAAAAAAATAAATAAATAAAAAATAAAAAATAAAAAAAATAAAAATTACTTGGATTTATTTATTCCTTTTATTTATAGATGTCATTTTTAAATGGAGAAAAAAAATTAAAAAAACATATACATGCATTCAGAAGAGTTTAAACAAGACATAGTTTAAAATTTCAAAAGAAAAAATAAAGAAACATTGCATCTATTGCCTAAGAGATAATAGATTAACTGGCTAACAAGAACGCCCCAGGGAAACTGAGGCACAGATGAAGAGGTGCACCTGCACCTTTGAGTAGGCATGCCCACCAAGATAGAACTGTGCGGATTGGCTCACCCTTGCCTCCTGAGAGACAAGCCAAGTCAGTCCTCCAACTCAGATGCTGGTCAATGAGTCACTTTTTAAAATAAAAATATTACTCTTGGCTTAAAGACCCAATATATTATTACTGGCCAGCAAAAGGCAAACGCTTCAACAGATCCTGCATTGTAACACATTATCTTATTTACCTATCTTTAACTGAGGACACACACACACACACACACACACACACACACACATTTTTCCCCATATTTCTACTCCTCCTCCTTATCTCTGGTCTCTTCCCCTTCTCGGAGTTGGCCTTCTGTTTTTACGTCATATACACACCCACACATGTGTTTTTCATATATCTGTATAAATATAGTAACCACAAATAAAAATAAACATGCAATGTTTGTCGGAAATCTGATTCATTTGTTATAATGATGTCAAGTTGTGCCTGTTTTCCAGCAAATGAGAAAATTCCATTCTTCATGGATAAATAAAATTCTATCTTATATTCTACTTATTCTTTATCTGTTCATCTACTGATGACACATCCTCCAATTCCACAACATGGACACTGTAAATAACTCTGCAGTAGCAATGACTGGTAAACATCCCCCAGGACTGCTACCTTAGAGACCTTCAGCTTTAGATCTGGAAGTGGTATGGTCAATTCAGAGTGGATCAAAGACCCTAAAGTTAGACCTGAAACTCTGAAACAGAAGTAAGTAGAGAGGAAGCTATTCATGGCATAGGACCAGGCAAGGACGTTCAGAAATGGACTCCCACGGCTCAGGAAATCACAACAAGAATTGACAAATGAAATTAAAAGGCTTCTGCAGAGCAAAGAAATAACTGAATGAAAACACTGCTTACAGGAAGGAAGGGATATTTGCCAACTGCACATCTGACAGAGAATCAATGCATATCATACATTAAAAAAGTCAGAAAACTAAACGCCAGATGCAACACTGTCTTAGTGGTCCCATTAAACTATTAATTTTTTCTTCATCATGTTTTCTCACTGGTAGAATTAAAGAAGTGATGGAACAGCAGCAACAAAACGTATCTGTACTGTTTTTATTTTCACTCACCTTATGTCTTCTGGTGTTCTTGACTTTTGTGTGTGGGTTTGAGTTACTGACTATAGCATTCCCTCATTGCTGCTTGGATGTGAACAAAACCATGCAGTGAATTCAATTGAGTACTCCAAAGTGCACAAATTGAAGTTATAACTCCAAATACTGCCGGTGGTAACTGCCTTTGGAAATAGTCTTTAAGGAAGTAATACAGCTTAAATGAGACCTTTCAGGTGAGCGCCAGGGCAACGCAGGTGCTGTACTTACATGATATTTGGACATAGGCCTGTGCGCACACAATGGAAGAACATGTGAAGATAGAAGGCAAAGGGGGCCATCTTGGAGTTCTATAACACAGAACATGGGGTCTGAGAATGTAAAACTGTCCCACTGCTTATACTGTCCCACCAGTGAAATCTGTGCTATGCATCCCTAGCAAACTCATACAAGTAGAGATGAAGAGGACAATTGGTGGCTACGCAAGAAATGTACCTAAGTTCTGCTCTCTGACGTCAATTCAGGAGAAGAAAGGAGAGAGGTCATTTGACTCACACTTAGCAGTAGACCGGGAAGGCTTAAACATTGGATGCTGCTGGAAGGAGCAGATGGAGCATGAAGGAACATTCACAGTTGGGTTTTGGACATATTGACATCAAGTTGCTTCATAAACAGCTAGAAAAAGATGACCAGGCTTATTAATATATGTTAATATGAAACTGAGGCAATGTTAAAAATATAACTAAATATTTCGTTCTTAAAATGAGACACACATTAGTAGTACTTATTACCAAGGGAAGAAAACAATTGAAAGTAAGAATCTTGTCTCCCGATAATTTGGTCACCATGTATCTATTCTCAAATTTGTTTTATTTGGTGTTCACTAAGCTTTTATAAATTTAGACTCATTATTTTCATCAATTTGTGGATGTTTTAGAATTTACATTCAAATATCTTTTCTGCCTCTTTGTCTCTCCTGAGACTGTGTATGTGTGTGTGTATATGTATGTATGTATTTATGCATGTATGTACATATACATATATATGGGAGTATGTAGGTATGTACACATGTATGTATATATATGTGTGTGTGTATATATGCATGTATGTACATATATATATATATATATATATATATATATATATATATATGGGGGTGTGGGTATGTATGTATATATGAATGTATGTATGTATACATGCTACCACCTATGTCAAGATTTGGTGCATCTGATAGTTCTTAACAGGTCTCTGTTTCTTCTATTCAGCTTTATTCACCCTTTTCTCGTTTTTTCAGTAGAAGAGCTATCTCGCCGTTTACTCGCCCTTTCTTCTTACACACTTCCATTTTAGTTATTTATATTTCAACTCTAGCGTTTATATTTGGGTCTTTTTCTGGTATTTGGTGGAGCATAATTCTTCAGAGAGACTCACCCTTTAACTGACATTTATAAAAGCTCATTAAAAATATTTCCTACCGTCTGCAAATCTAAGATTCTTTATTCACAGTTTCTATTGACTGCTGTTTTATTTTTCTCCATGTGTGATTCATTCCTTGTTTCCTGCATGCCTTCTTTTTTTGGTTTTTGGTTTTTGGTTTGTTTTGAAAAAGAGACACTTTAAACGCAGGAAATATGAACACTCCTTTCCTTCATCTAGGACGTACTGTTTGTAAACTATGCTCAGCACTGCCTCCACCTGACAGTCTGTATCTGCTCGGCTTTTTAATGTTGTGTATCCTTCAAATGATATAATTTGTGTAATCAATTCAGGAAAATATGCTATGTTTAGCTTTAGAGCTTGTTTATTGAATGTTGTTCAAAGTTTATCATATGGAATTATTAAAAATTAAAGACGGATTTTTTTGTTTTTAGTGAATAGTTTGCTTCATTATCTTGTATGTTTGATCTCTAAGAAGATAATTGAACTTTAAAATCACAGACCTTTGATTATTTTTCAAAGATGTTGGATTTTATTTTGCAATTTTCTTTGTTTTCCAGTTTTTAAATGTATATGTATAGTCTTATTGTTTTATTATTTAAAGCAAGTTTTCAATGTATATGTATTTTGATCATGTTCTTTCCTCCACCAAATCCTTCTGGATTCTGCGTTTCTTCCTACCCATGCAACTTTAGTTTTTTTCTCAAATAACAAACAAAATCCCAATACAACTCCTCAGAACCAATAAAGCAAAATAAAACCATAACCCCAAAGAAACAACAAAACACACCTTGCCTCAAATCCCACAAAACTGTAGCCAAATAAAATCACACACACACACAAAAGCAGTGCAGTCCACTATATGTTGGTGAATGACTCCTGAGCATGTGGCCTGTCCTGGAGAAGTTGATATGCCCAATGTCACTCTATTGTAGAAAACTGATATTTTCTTCCCAGCAGGTGTGAGAGTTCAGTTGTTAACCTTTATCATGGTGGCTGGGTTTTTATTAATTAACTCATCCTTCATTCTTTCCTTCTTTCCTAACTTCCTTCCTTCCTTCCTTCCTTTGATTTAAAAAATGACAAATACATTATAATAAGAAACAAGAACAATCACGTTGAAGTTGGTCATCAGAAGGAAAAGAGCCTAAGAGAAGGTGCAAGAGTCAGAGCACCACTCTTTTGCATGCTCAAGAATCCAATAAAAATGTTAAACTGGAAGCAATAATATAAGCACAGAGGACATGGTGTAGGCACAAGCTTACTCCAGTCTCCGGGAAGTCATATGAGCTTTGCTCATGTTGATTTAGAAGGCTTTGTTTTCTCAGCATCCTCCATCCCATTTGGATATTACACTCTTTCCACTTCCTCTTTCACAGTGGTTTCCTGAGCCCTGAAGAGAGAGAGATTTGATAGAGACATCCCATAGGGCTAAGTGTTCCAAGGTTTCTCACTCTGCATAATGTCTGGCTGGGGCTCTGTATTTGTTCCCATCTGCTGTGAGGGAGATTCAGAATCTTGTTTTCTTGATGTTCTTTACCCCCTCTGGCACCCACACTTTTTCTGCCTCCTCTTCCATGGGGTTCACTAAGCTCTGATGATAGCTGAACAAAGCATTGACCTATGAGTATAGCAGAATATCACCAGGAGTAGTTTTATCACTACATTTTTGTTCTCTTTTTAGATCTACATTATTGGGTTGTCTTCTTGTCCCTGGACTATCTAGCTCAGGATCCTGACCACCCAGGTAGTGTTGAGTATGGTTTAATATCTCATGGATCAGGTTTTACTCTGGCATATCTTCCAGGCAGCCCATCATTGCAGACAAAGGGGTTGTGGCTGGCTTGGTGTTTACATTACTCCTTTGAGAGTGTCCGGAGTACCTTCCTGTGTCAAAGATACTGGAACATAGGGGTGAAGTCTCTATGCCAAAGGCTTCAGCTCAACAACTCCATGTTAAACATAGGCGTTGTTTTCAGCAATGGGGCCTTGTTGTCAGTTGGTGATGGGAACCTATATTGTCTATGCAAAACCCTGGCTTTTTGGGGGTTGTTTGAGCCAAGAACTCAATCAGATGCAAAACCAATATTGCTGCTGGGAGTTTTGCTGGATGACCAGACATGGCCAGTTGGGATTCTATCTATCTCCCCTTTTATTTGGTGCTTTCATTTAGATCACCTTCATGTACATATATATTTTAGGAAGTTTCTATTGTATTAGGTTTTCATAGAACCCATCAATTGCCCTTTAATTTTATCTATGTCTCCTTGCATTCCTTCCCACAGGCCCATCCCCCCTTTCTTCCTTCCTTGATCCTCCCGCTCCAGCATTCATTTCATTCAGAATCTATATATTTTATTTCCATTTCCTAATGAGATCCATCTGTTTCCTTAGTCTATACCTACTTTTTGTTGTTCTGTGGGTTGTAGCTTGTTTATCTTCGGCTTAACAGTTAATATGTGACTACATATAAGCAAAACATGCCATAGTTGTCTTTCTGGATCAGGAATGCCTCACTCAGAAAGATTTTAAGAAAATTGGCCTGAATAGCAATCGCGTAATATTGGAGAGTAAATGTATATATAGCCTATCAATCCAATTATGTTAACATTTTCTGCTATATTTAGTCACATACTCTGTGATTACAAAAGTCAGACAAGCCACCTTCACTTGAGCTGCCAGTGACACAAGACACATGCTAAGCAATTTTGATCAGAGTTGACAATGCTGCCTGCTATCATGGTTTTGCATCTGTGCATATACTCTCATTGTGGCCTTTTTAGAAATTGACATGTCTTGTGACTGGCCCCTTAGGATAAATTTTAGATGTTTAACTTACCCAAAGGGATAAAATCTATCAAACATCTTGTCACTTTTTCTTCTTAATAAAATCACAGTTATGTCTAATCAATGGTGAAAATTGACTCTCTAACTCATAAATAGCCTGATAGCCCTTAATATGGTACAGGGATAGTCCCTACTGATTAATTATACCAGACATAACATAAGAAACCTAATCGACCATCCATAATTAATTATTATGTTACAATTTAATATAGTAAAGTTTAAAACTCTGAACAGAAACCACCAAGTCTATAATGATGCCAAAACGAAAAGTATCTAATTAAGTCATGGCACTCTTTAATAACTTGTGGGTCCCTCTGGGTTTAATTATTAAGTAACTATAAGATGCATCCCAATTCTTTGACTTTTAATTAAATGTGATCGTAGCATTTTTTTCTTTTTTAATTTTTGAGATCATAATATAATTACAATGTTTCTCCCTTCCTTTTTCTTCCTCCAAGACCTCCCAGATACTCTTCCTTTCTCTTTTTCAAATTCATAGCCTCTTTTTTTCCCCACTGTGATATTGTGTCCATATAACCTGCTCATATCTGTATAATGTTACCTGTATGTATATTTTCAGGGATGGCCACTTGTTATTCAACATGCTGTTCCCAGAGGGAAGGCTATTTTTCCTGCTCTCAGCATTTCTTGGTTGCTACAGTTCTTTGTACACAGTTGAGACCTTATAGGCTTCCACCTCCTGAACCCCATCCAATTTAGCATGTCTATTTTTGTTGTTCTTGTTTAGTTTATGTTTCGAAAGGCATGTAGGTGAAACTTCACAGGTGTAGCTTCTGACATTCCTAGGATACTCAATCTCTCAGAAAACTCCCTCATCCTCTGGCTCTTAAAAATCTTTCTGTTTTCAGAGAAAAACCACATGATCATCTCTTTAGATGCAGAGAAAGCATTTGACAAAATCCAACACCCATTTATGTTTAAAGTTCTGGAGAGATCGGGAATACAAGGCACTTATCTAAACACAATAAAGGCTATATACAGCAAACCAACAGCCAACATTAAATTAAATGGAGAGATACTCAAGGAAATCCCTCTAAAATCAGGAACCAGACAAGGCTGCCCTCTGTCCCCATATCTCTTCAATATAGTTCTTGAAGTTCTAGCCAGAGCAATAAGACAACAAAAGGAGATCAAGGGGATCCAAATGGGAAAGGAAGAAGTCAAATTATCTCTATTTGCAGATGATATGATAGTGTATATAAGTGACCCCCAAAATTCCACCAGAGAACTCCTACAGCTGATAAACACCTTCAGCAAATTGGCAGGATACAAAATAAACTCAAAAAGTCAGTAGCTTTCCTGTATACAAATGACAAACAGGCAGAGGAAGAAATTAGGAAAACTACTCCCTTCACAATAGCCACAAACAATATAAAATATCTAGGAGTAACTCTAACCAAGCAAGTGAAAGACTTATTCGAAAAAAAAAAAAAAAAAAAAAAAAAAAAAACTTCAAACCTCTGAAGAAAGAGATTGAAGATGACATCAGAAGATGGAGGGATTTACCTTGTTCGTGGATCGGGAGAATCAACATAGTAAAAATGGCCATCTTACCAAAAGCAATTTACAGATTCAACACAATCCCTATCAAAATACCTACAAAATATTTTGAAGATATTGAAAGATGAATTATCAAATTCATATGGAGAAATAAAAAACCCAGAATAGCAAAAACAATCCTATACAACAAAAGATCCTCCAGAGGAATCTCCATACCTGATCTCAAGCTGTACTACAGAGCAACAGTAATAAAAACAGCATGGTACTGGCAAAGCAATAGACTGGTAGATCAATGGAAATGAATTGAAGACCCAGAGATGAATCCACATACATTTGCTCACTTGATTTTTGACAAAGAAGCCAAATCTATTCAATGTAAAAATGACAGCATCTTCAACAAATGGTGCTGGTCTAACTGGATGTCTACATGTAGAAAAATGCAATTAGACCCTTATTTGTCACCATGCACAAAACTCAAGTCCAAGTGGATTAAAGACCTCAACATAAAACCAGAGACATTAATTCAGATAGAGGAAAAAGTGGGGAAGAGCCTGGGACACATAGGCACAGGAAACAACTTCCTGAACAGTACACCAACAGCCCATGCCTTAATGTCAACAATTAATAAATGGGACCTCATGAGGCTGAGAAGCTTCTGTAAGGCAGGAGACACTGTCAAGAGAACAAAGCGACAGCCTACAGAATGGAAAAAGATCTTCACCAACCCTTCATCTGACAAAGGTTTAATCTCCAAAATATATAAAGAACTCAAGAAATTAAACACCACAAAACCAAACAACCCAATTGTGAAATGGGGCTTGGAACTTAACAGAGAATTCTCAACAGAGGAATATCAAGTGGCCGAGAAACACTTAAAGAAATGCTCAGTGTTCTTAGTCATCAGGTAAATGCAAATCAAAACGACACTGAGATTCCATCTTACACCCATCAGAATGGCTAAGATCAAAAACTCAAATGATACCACATGTTGGCGAGGATGTGGAGAGAGAGAGGAACATTCCTTCATTGCTGGTGGGAATGCAAACTAGTACAACCACTTTGGAAAGCTATCTGGTGCTTTTTCAGAAAAATGGGAATAGGGCTTCCTCAAGACCCAGGTATTCCACTCCTTGGAATATACCCAGAAAATGCCCTACCACACAACAGGGACATATGCTCAACCATGTTCATAGCTGCTTTATACATAATAGCCAGAACATGGAAACAGCCTAAGTGTCCCTCAGTAGAAGAATGGACTAAGAAACTGTGGTACATTTACAGTATGAAATACTACTCAGCTATTAAAAACAAGGAATTTCTGAAATTTGTGGACAAATGGATTGATCTAGAAATTATCATAATGAGTGAGTTCACCCAGAAGCAAAAAGAGACAAATGGTATATACTCACTTATATCAAAACACTAGTCCAAGGTGTATGTACCATGAAAAACTTTACTTACGAAGAAAGTGGGTCAGAAGAGAGGATATCCTATTGAGACTTTAGGCGAGAGTAGCATGGAAGAATGGGAAAATAGTAGGACCCACAGGGTCCTGGAAACCTACAAGAAGAACTTTATGACAGGCAGATCTGGGTCCTGGGGTCCTCCTCAAACTAAGGCACCAGCCAAGGAGAATATAGGCAGTAAGCTTCGAACCCCTACCAAGACCTAGCCGACGAACATGATATTGTCCACCGTTGAGTGGAGAGTGAGATCTGACTCTCACACGAACTCTGGTGCCCCTTTTCTGACCACGTCCCCTGGATGGAGAGACCTGGTGGCACTCAGAGGAAGGATAGCTAGTTACCAAGAAGAGACTTGATATTCTGAGAGCATATATAGGGGGAGGAGGTCTCCCTCAATCACAGACATAGGGGAGGGGAGAATGGGAGAAGTGGGAGGGAGGGAAGAATGAGAGGAAACAGGGGAAGGGCTAACGATCGAGATGTAATATGAATAAATTAATAAAAAAAAAGAATTAAAAAAATCTTTCTGTTTTTCTCTTCCACAATGCTTTCTGAGTCCTTAGACATGGGATTGTTTTTGCAGATGTACCTATGGGGACTGGACTTGGCATCTCTGCATTTTGATTGACTGTAGTCTTCTGTCATGGCCTCTGTCTATTGCAAAAGTGCTTCCTTGATGAGGAATGAAAACTACACTTAACTGTGCGTATAAGAACAAATATTTACATTGTTATTAGGCGTTATCCTGTCTTAGTAAAGCAGTGGTTATAGGTTTTCTAACATTTATGGCATCGCTATCACTGAGTATTTATGAGGTTCCAGGCATGGTTTCTCTTTTACTGGATGGGTTCTAAGTCCAATTAGAGAGCTGTTAGTTGCTCCCAGGATGTGTGTGCCACTAATGTACCCTTAAAGTTGCTGTGCCATGCTGTGTCTTGAATCAGGTTCTTCTAATACATTCTGGATGGTTGGTGCTGACGGGAGCTTACAGCCAAATTCAAACTGCCCTTGTTGATCTCTTTAGAAAATTCACAAGCTAGTTTCTTCTGAGATGGGAGCATATGTACTATTGAAGACCTCTCAGAGAGATGGTCATGAGTTAATGTGAAGATGTTACAAATCACCGACGTAGAAGGTACTACAGACTGATATGTAAAGTGGGTGTTTCTGGGGGTATGGGCATGGGAGATGAGAATTCAGAGAATGCTATTTCCAGGTCATTGAGGCTTACTGAGATGACCTGTTTCAGGTATGATATATGTTTACAAAAATCATGAAAGATTTATCTCTTGTAATTTAGAATCTCATCTTTGGTGACAGCTAGAAGATGGCTTATAATGAATTTGTCATAGCCAGCTTGAATTATTAGCTTGGCACACTCTAAAGTCACCTGGGCAGAGAATTTCAGTGAGGGGTTATCTAAATCAGCTTTGGTTGTTGACCTGAGGTGAGTAGCAACCACCGTTCCTTGAATTTGGGTATTGAGTGGTATAAAAAAGAGAAAGTGATGTGGGCAGCAGGCATGCGTATACTCTTTTCTTTTTTCTTTGACTTTCCCGCAAGACTGGACTGTAGCCTGCAACTCCTATAAAGTTTTTCCTCCCTAAAGTTGTTTTTACCAGGAAATTTCATCACAGCAAGAGGAATGAACTTAGGACAACACTTCATATATGCTGGGGGAAACTTCTTGGATCATTTTCATTTCATAAGTGTATCCTAATAAGTCCTGTAACATGGAAAGCAAATGCCTCATTACATTGATGGGGACACTTAATGGGAACACTTCTCAGAACTTAATTACTGATACCTCTCATAGGTAATTAAAATTGTTTTCATTTTTAGCTCATGGAATATTTTTCACCATGCTGTTTTGATTGATGAAAGTCTGATATAATGCTGCATAGGTTTTATCCATTTCTCACATTTTTAAGATAAGCTATCTCTCTCAACTTGGTGGCTGTTTTTCCAAGTGTTGTTGCTTTATTTCAGGGTCAGAAATATCACGTTAATGTACTCAGTGTTTGGTGGCAGTGGCAATCAATGTTCTATGACAAAGCATTGTGGCTGATGTGCCTTTCATTTGATGACCTTTACTTTCTAGTAAATAATAAAGACAAATTAGATAGTTAAGATAAAGTATCAAAGCAAATGGATCCGCCTCAGGTGAAGAAATTCTTTATGCAAAACAAGGAGGGGGTAGTGTAGTGCAGGTGCAGCCAGAGGGTTCTGTTCTAAGTGCACGATCACAGGACTTTTATCTTACAAAGCAGAGTGGAGTAGGCTGGAAGGAACCAGGAGCGTGGAAGCAGAATGACACAGCATGGTGATCTCTCTGGAAAGACCTTTAATAAAGAATTATACTGTGTCCCAAAGCTGGAGGGTGAACCAAAGTGCAGGTGGAGAGAGGGAAGCCCGCTTCAAAGTTGACCAGGTTGGTAGACATTTAGTTCTGTGCTGTCCCCGTGAATGGGAAGTTGCGCGTATTGGTTGTGGGAGGAGGAGTGCGAATTCCAAAGACTCGTGTAGGAACTGGTCCAGAATAAACACGTGGTTGATCCTGGTGCCTTCTCTGACTCATGTGGAGTAGAGTTGTTCTTTATATGAGGCTGTGCTTGGGAACAGCAGCGGTGAGATGTCTATACCTTTGTGTTCCAAGGATCAGCTCAGGTAAGATTGTTCCTGTTATTTTATACTGTCCATGGAGAAGTCAATGCTGGTAGGTATGCAGAGTGATGTGAGAGCAAATAGGGAGCCAGGGAGGACATGAAACCAAATTCTCATTCTAAGAATTATTAAGAGTTAAAGGGACAGACAGATCAGTAAGATGAAAGGTAAGAGGGAGGCAGGATGATCAGATGTTCTAGGTCATTCTCAGCTACACGAGTTCAAAGTTAGCCTGAGCTATAGGTGACCCTGCTCAATTAATAATAATAATAATAATAATAATAATAATAATAATAATAATAATAATAATAATGTGAAACAGGCAAGCGATATGTTTTGTCTTTAAATGCCAGTGTCAGACAGCCTAACGCTATCAGAAAAGGGAGTCTCTGTGTAGTGATTGGCCTCTGGACATGTATGTGGAGGGCTGTCTTAATTATCAATCGGTGTAGGAGCACCTCACCCACTGTGAGCAGCACTGTTCCCTATGCAGGTGGTCCTGAGCTGAATACGAAAGGCTAAGCACAAACCCTCTAGAGAGTCAGCAAGCAGCGTCTTCCATCGTTTCTGCTGTACCTCTGCCTGTGAAGTGACTTCCTTGCTTGGAACTGATGCTGCTGCTCAGAATAATGCCTGACTTTATGTTTCTGCTTGGGTCCCTTCTCTGACTTCCCTCAGTGGTTGAGTGTAATCCACGAACTGAAATAAACCTATTCCTCCCCTAGGTTGCTTTTGGTGAGAGTGTCCGTCACAGCACCAATGTATACAGCAGAACAAAGGGCCGACAAAAAGGACAAAACGGCCTAGTTGGTAAAGGCGCTTGCTGCTGTGTAGGTGAAGAAACAGGGTGAATTCTGCAAATGAAAGAACTTAGGTAATACTCCTCACTTGTATTTTCTCTTTTGTGTGAGGGGCTTCACTTAGCAGGAGGCACCGGGCAATCAAGGAGAGGTTGGCGTTTATCAAGACGAGCCAACCAATGGCAGGAAACCAGTTTCAAATTCTGAGAGCTGACTGCAGGTATGTGGGCACTGACTAGAACTCAAAAGCAGAATTCTGTAGGTATCGAGTAGAAGGAAGTGATTGGACATGTGGTCAAGACATAGGCACTGAGCAAAGGTAGTGGGGAACCCAAAGGTAGTGGACATGCACAATAGGAGGATGAGTTAGTTTGGATCTACAGATATCGGGTGGCTGGAAGGTTAAATATAAATCTTTCTGTAACCACTAGTCTATTTTCATACTACCTGTTGAAGTAAATATTTCCTTCTTTGATCAGATTTAACTCAATATGTGGTCACACTTTGCCACCAATGATGATGTCTAAGCTTTGGGCAGAATGTTGGATGTGTATCAACTCTTCACCCAGTCCTCTCTGCAGGCTTTGGATCAAGCTACTGCCGATAAGCACAGTTATTTAGTGAGGAGGGAACAGAAACACAGAAGTTTCATACTTTCCCCAGGCTTCCAGGAAATGGATGGTAGTCACGTGACACACTCAGCCATCCTAGCTTGTATCTGAGCTCCTCCACCACAGTATACCACACTTCCCCACTCATGCAGGACACAGCATAATCAACAACATGAGAGAGGCATAGGGAGGAGATCAAGGGATGTGGTCCAACCAGGAGACCAAGTGCAGACTGTATCTCTAGACTGAGGCTCCTGCCCTCAGTCTGTGTCTCAAATGCATTTATTAGAGCAGAGGAGAGAAGACAAGTGCTGGTATAGATGCAAATGATTATTCACTGACTAATAAATTATCAGTTCTCCAAAGGGAGTGCAGCAGGTACTACGGGGAAAAAATAAAAAGGAATGTGGCTGCAAAGAAAATCTGTTTATGTTTCCACAATCTTGTTCATCTCGATTGGTCCTGAGCCCTGAATTGGGAGGCAGCTTTGCTGTTTGACTCACCTGCTACTGATAAAAGGGCTAGGAAAGATGAGTCTATCTGCGAGGCTCGGTGTCTTTGGAGTAGCAAATCAACACAGATATATGTTATCTGCTTTTAGCTTCAGCAAACCAGCCTGCCTTTAAAAATTCATGGCACTATTTCATCTGAAGATAAAGAGTCTCCCGGTACTTTTTCTACTTAGCATTTTAATTGAAATTCTTATGTTTTTAAAGAACAGATACCCCCAGAATGCCAAATGAAATCTATCACGGTCAGTCAACTGAAGGAGTGGCTGACTCATAGCCATACTTGGGATTTAGAGGGGGAGGCAGTATTTTTTGTTTTGTTATTTCTTCCTTCCTTCCCTCCTTCCTTCCTTCCTTCCTTCCTTCCTTTTATCTACCTATTTATATCCACTTTACATCCTGGTCATAGCCCCATCCCTCCTCTCCCCCCATTCCCACTCCCCCTCCCTCTCCCCTCTTCCTTCCCCTATCCCTCAGCTCACCAAGTTGCTACAAGACTGCACATGTCCTCTTCCCCTGTGGCCTGGCAAGACAGTCCCTTCAGGAAGAAGTTATGAAAAGCTGGCATCAGAGTTCATGTCAGAGACAGACAATGTTCCCTTTACTAGAGGACCCACATGAAACCTGAGCTGCCCATTGGCTACATCTGTGTAGGGAGCCTAAGCCCAGTGCATGCTTGGTCCTTGGTTGGTGCTTCAGTTTCAGCAAGCCCCTCTGGGCCCTGGCTAGTTGGCTCTGTTGTTCTTCTTGTGGAGCTCCTGTCACCTCCAGGTTCTTTCCTCCTTCGCTCACTTTTCTATAAGACTTTCTATGCATTGCCCAATGTTTGCCTGCGAGTCTCAGCATCTGTCTTGAACCACTGCTGAGTGGAGCCTCTCAGAGGACAACTTGCTGGGCTCCTGTCTGTTGAGCATAGCAGAGTATTGGTAATAGTGTCAAGGGTTGGCTCTCTCCCATGGGGGGTGGGTCTTGCATTGGGCCAGGCACTGGTGGGACATTTCCTCTATCTCTGCTCTATCTGATCTATCTTTATCTCTGTACATCTTATAGACAGAGTATATTTTGGGTCAAAGTTTTTGTGAGTAGGCTGGTGCTCCCCTCACTCCACTAGGAGTCTTGTCTAGTTAGAGGCTGTCCTCTCCAGACACTATGGCCCCTGCTACTAGGAGTCTCTGCCAGAGTCCCCCTCACATTCTCCCACTTGTTGAAGAATGTTTCCATTGGGCCAAGGATTCTGTTGCATTGATGATCATGTCATGGAAACTCTGAGGAAGTAGGAAGTAGATTTCTACTCCAAACATAAGATCTCCTACATCTATCCACTCTTGGACCTCTCTTTCCTGCCTGCACCTACTCTTTACTTAAATCTGTGCAAAAATGAGTAGTGGTGACATTATATTGATAAAATTTTTGCTTAGTCAATATAATGAGTGTAATTAGAGGAAGTTAGCACTTGTGTTGACTAACTTCTTGACATTTGTTTCTTATATACTTCCTCTTTATTTTAGTACCTTCCTATGAATACCTCCTGTATGTATGTCTTCATTTGAAACTAGATTTCATGCTCCTAAATATATCTGTATGCCATGTGAATATTAAAAAGAATTATTGCATGGCTTGAAATAACTCCTAACAATATAACAATTGTATATGTTATCTTGTAATGTTTTGTTTAACAATTTGATTTTTGATACAATATTTATATGTTTAGTAACAAACTTTTTAGACATATCACAATCTTTACATATAACACCCCTATATAATTTTGTATATTTATGAATCCTACGTGTATTTTTATTTATTTTATTTCAGACAGGTCGGCACAGTCATTCTTCTTGTCTTCTGAGTGTTGGATTAACAGTGTGCCTCTCTGTGCCTGTTTGCCACAGTATTGGTTCTTAGGTAGCATTCAGTTAAGCAGGTCTATTTGCTGCAGGTACAAAATATAAAAAGAACTTAACAAGAATCATGACTGACCAGAGATGTTAAGCTGGAAGGGACATAGGTACAGTGGTACGTGGTAATGCCAATCACTATGAAATCACTGACTTGAGGTCTGAGAAGACAGCTGCTAAGACAAACATTTGGCCCCTTTTCTCATAGGCTGTAATGGAGGTAGGTACTTGGAGTAGTGGTTTCATTTACCATGTCTATGGGCTCGTTCAGTACCGATCTTGAAATGAAAGGACAGAGT
This sequence comes from Acomys russatus, assembly GCF_903995435.1. Classification (NCBI taxonomy): domain Eukaryota; kingdom Metazoa; phylum Chordata; class Mammalia; order Rodentia; family Muridae; genus Acomys; species Acomys russatus. The sequence goes on along the minus strand of NC_067157.1, from coordinate 47,849,989 downwards.
TCCAATGGGTAAAGGGAATGGTCCTAAATGCACACCACCCAGTATGGAAAACACAGAGCAGTCATCTCCTTGAGACACTCTACAGAGAGATCAGAAAAGATAAGTGGTATGTGCTGATCTCTCCAGCCTGTGATAGAAACTGTCCTTTGGAGAGTGTATGAAACGGATTCAGTTTTAATGTGTCTACTGTGAGAGAAAGCCAGGGCCCAACCTCTCCAGTGTGAAAGAACTCTAGAAGCAGTCTGGTGTTACAGCTGAGAGCACACACACACACACACACACACACACACACACACACACACACACACACACACACACACACACATCATTTTTACTATCAGCAAATGCATTTCTACAGATTTGCCTATGGTTACATTTTGCTTTTAAAATGTTGATAGCTACTTTCCTCTAAAGCAAGGACTCATATTATATCTCAGATATCTTTGTGAACTCTCAAGTTGAATTTCAGCTTTTGGGCTATTCAGATTTTCTGTTCTCTTTGAATCTGAGTAAGTGGAATGCAGAAGAAAGAAAAATACTTTAAGTATTTACCTAGTTCAAAGCCTTAGAAATTAGAATTTTCTTTTGAATGTAGATGGATGAGATAAAACTTCACATTTTAAGTGTCACATTAAACCCTTTAATACAGGTATTCAAATTTTACCTCTTTCCTTAGAGATGCTGAGGCATCTTGTAGCTATGTGAGTGTGATCATTTCTTCTTCTCACAGTCTTTGTTTTTCATCTTAAGGTCATTGACATTTGGTGTGAAATAAATGTACTTGTGCATCGTTTTGTATTTTAAATAGCTTGTAGAGTTGAACCCTGTCAAATTAAAATTTTTATCGCCTGTAGTGTCTGTCATAAGTCAAAAGTATTGTCAGGACCTTGTAAATACGAGTATCATGCAGGAATAAGCAAGTAAACTAATGTCACGCGTGGACGTGTTAAACAGTGGTGGTCATCAACTGCATGGGTGATGTTTAGTTTTCATTCATGAACTAATTTATTTCATTGATCATCTTGGATATTTTATTTTAGTAAATCCTGGAGACGTTAATAATCAAAGAGAAAGAGGCTGAGAGTGGGCAAGAGGGCATGGGAAGGGTCATGGGGGGGGGGGGAAATAAGGGCTGGAGAGCAGAAGGAAAGGGAGGGGGTGCTGTCATTATATTTTAATTAAAAACCTTAAAGAATTTTAAAAATTAAAAGTCTTGAAGAACTTAGAGACAGTGCTTTTCGAAGCCAGTTTTAGATACAACAAAGCCAAAGGTGTCACTCCACCATGTCTCTGTGTTTCTATGTAGGCCAAAAAGAAGGCCAGAAACAGGAGCGAGTCAGTGTTTCAGGTGTAAGGTGCCACACACCTGTCTACAAATGTGATGCAACCTCAGAAACGTAGGAGTAACTGACTTCACCATGGTGCTAGTGTTAGAGAGTGGCAGTCGGTAGACCTCGAGAGCTTAGCTTACTACACGCCGAATCTAAGTGTTTTGCTATTTTAATTTTATTTTTCATTTGCTGCTGCTGCTACTACTACTATTACTATTTTGTCAAAAACGTAGACAAGCTAGTCCCACAGACCTAAAAAGGATCAGGATTGCCTGTCACCATTGTCTTATCCCACATGAAGACCATCTTCATGTTTTATCCCACTGTGAGATCTTCACAGGCAACAACTGCATAGCACTGTCGTCTCCTTCTACTATTTCTTCCGGAATCATCCCTGCAGGGCCTATAAAGAAATATAAGTGTGAGGTATACAGGCTAAGACAGTGGTAGAACTAACTGTATAGTAAGTATTTACATGGCTTGTCGTCATCGACAGTGTGTGCTGTGCCTCTCTTTAAGATTCTGGGTATATTCCAAGGAGTGGAATAGCTGGGTCTTGAGGAAGCCCTATTCCCATTTTTCTGAGATAGCACCAGATAGATTTCCAAAGTGGCTGTACTAGTTTGCATTCCCACCAGCAATGAAGGAGTGTTCCTCTCTCCCCACATCCTCGCCAGCATGTGGTGTCGCTTGAATTTTTGATCTTAGCCATTCTGATGGGTGTAAGATGGAAAGGATCCAGAGGGTCCTAGAAATCTACAAGTAGAACAATATGATAGGCAGATTTGGGCCCAGGGGTCCCGCTCAAACTAAGGCACCAGCCAAGGACAATACAGGAGGTAAACTTTAAACCCCTTCCCAGATCTAGCCAATGGTCAGAATATTCTCCACAGTTGAGTGGAGAGTGTGATACGACTTTCTCACATACTCTGGTGCCTCACATTTGACCATGTCCCCTGGAGGGGGAGACCTGGTGGCACTCAGAGGAAGGACAGCAAGTAGCCAAGAAGAGACTTGATACCCTATGAGAATATATAGGGGGACGTAATCCCCCTCAGGAACAGTCATAGGGGAGGGGAATAATGGGAAAATGGGGGGGGGGGGGGAATGGGAGGATACAAGGGATGGGATAAACATTGAGATGTAACAAGAATAAATTAATAAATAAAAAAAAAAAAAAAAAAGATTCTGGGAGGTGCCGGTTCATTAGTGTCAGCAACAGCACAGACTTGAGTCCTGCGCAAGTTCTGATGGTAGGATATCCTCGGCATCCCTAAGTGAGAGGAATGGCTCACCTTTATGTCTTAAACATCTATCAGTAAAAGGTACAGGAAGCAGTTAAGTTCTTTTATGTTGATCAGTTTCTGTCGGGCAGAAACTGTGCAGCCTTCCTCAAGACTGGGAGTCCTCGGGATCAGAGGCTGCTTCCGCACGCTCAGGAATGTGTGTCCGTTCTCTGCGCCACGTGGCTCCACTCCCTCGGGGTTTCATTCAGGAATATCCTGTTCTCAGCCAGTAGTATGACTGCAGCTTAAGACCTTCATTCCCTTTGGAATGACATTGCCTTTATAAAGTCCTTTCATGGGTTATTAATTTGGGAGATACTCAAAAGTTACTTTAAGCCTAGAAAATGAAAATTCATTTCACTGCCAAGGGTGTTTTCAAGTATGATGTAATTCCTTAAAAATCAAAGGATAAGCCCAATAAACTGCCCCCACTAATGTTGGTCACCCCTGGTGGAGGATTTCTGTGAGCTCCTGAGTTCAAAGTCAGCCTACAGAGTAGGTTCCAGGGCAGCCTGGTCTACCTTGTGAAACCCATCTCAAAAAAAAAAAATAAAATAAAATAAAATAAAATAAAATAAAGAAAGAAAAAGAAAAAAAGAAAAAAAAAAGAAAAGAAAGAAACTAAGCAAACAAAACAAACAAGAAAACAACTACTGACAACACTACCGATAAACAATTAAACAACAGAAAGTCCAGCGTTACTTCTACCTGTTGTTCCTGAAAGTTCTCTATCAAACATCTCCAGAGCTCTCCCCTCATGAGGTTCTCTAACCTCAGATGGTCTTTGGTTTTCTAACCCCCGTGCATTTGGCAACCATGTTGCAGACATCCGAGATGGTAAGCGAAGTTATTTCGTCTTGTGTCTGTCACTTGTTTCACTGAGAAGCCTTGCATATCTCTTAGGCTTGCCTTTTTTGACTTGGACTATAGGCCCAGTTGGCTTTCCAGACTTGAGGGACGTGACATATCATTTCTGAATGCTTTCTAGTCTATATAAGCATCGTTTGCAAATCTTTTTATTTAAGCTTGGGAATATGTTTGCCATAGGCAGTTAAGTAAGCACAGAAAAACAACCCCTCTGTTCCTAGCACAAATGAACTGTCCTTATCTAAGGACCTGCAGACACCCATGTGACCAATTGTGCTGGTGCCATATTTGTTCTTAAGCTTATGGCCTGTGCTCGGTGCATTCTGGGAAAAGATCCAGCCTTCAGATGGTGGATGCCTTAACTAGAAAGCCTTGGCCTTATGCTTATGCACACTTCCATTATTAATTAACATTTTGCAGAGGGAGAACTTACTGTATTTTAGATAAAGCAAATGTCTGTCTTAAGAACTAGTCCTTTCTGCAGGTTGATGGAACATTGCTATGTTTTTTATTTACTCTTTTAACTATTCAGAATGTGTTGCCTCAGCTCTAAAATAAAGAGGCTAGTGAGTCATCTGCCAGCTGGTGTGTCCTAAGATTCTAACGATCCTTCTTGTGCTTTCCTCAGACAGCATACACGCAGGCCAGGCTTCCTCCGTGTGAAGCAGTGACCCTGCACACATCTCTCGCTCCCTTACTTCCTTTGCAAGGAGAACTTGTAAAGAAAATAAATCCTCGCCCATGACTTCCTGGGCTCATTAAAGCTAGTAACGTAGTCTTAGTACCAAACTAGTATATTTTATCTCATGATGTGACTTAACAGTGATTTGGGCAAAGCATCATGAAGGGAGTTCATCTTTTTAATGAAGATCAAATGCAGTACCTAACAGAAAGGCAGCCTGTGAGTAGCATTTTCAAAAACTGACAGGATTCTCTTAGGGTCATTTGGGGCAAGAAAACAAGGTGCAGAAGGGACATGGAGTTATATAAATGTTCACTTGTTATCTGCCCAGGCTCTGGAAGGTGCTATATTTAATGTAAGATAAGATGAATGAGAGATAACATACAATTAATTTTATTCTTGTTGGAGAGAAAATGATCCTGACTTTGAAGTTCCTTTTCTGCTGAAAACTTTATTGATCTGCTTTTATTCAATATTTTCCCTCTTGTTGTTTTATTTTCTTTTATCTTTACTGAAAATTGTGCTATAGTTCATGAATGCTTATAGGCATGAACTCACTTTAATGTACTTCCTTCATGGCCTTTAATTTAATTTCTTTTCATAGGAGGCTTAGAAACATTTCAAGATTAATAACTAAGTTATTAATAATGCACAGAGGCTGAGGTATGGCACAATCAGGAGACTGTCTGCTACACAACCATGAGAAGCTAAGCTTGGCTCTCTGAATCCATGCAAAAGCTGGGTACAGATGGCAAGCAAGCCTTGTCATCCCAGCACTGGGGCTGTAGAGACAGAGAACTCACTAGACAGCCAACTGAATTGGTCCACTCCTGTTTCATTGAGAGACCCTATCTAAAACACTAAGTGTGATTAAAGAAGGCAGCCAACATCTACCTTGGGACTCTATAGGTACATGCATGTGCACTTACATACACACACACACACACACACACACACACACACACACACTTATGCAAACAAATCAGTGCACAGTATCCCATTGCCAAAGACACTGTATTGGCTGGTTTTGTATGTCTATCTGACACAAGCTAGAGTCATCAGAGAGGAAGGCGCCTCAGTTGAGGAAATGCCTCCATGTGACCCAGCTGTAAGGCATTTTCTCAATTAGTGATCAATAAGGGAGGGTCCAACTCATGGTGGGTGGTGCCATCCCTGGGCTGGTGTCCTGAGTTCTTTGAAAAATAAGGCTGAGCAAGCCATGGAAAGCAAGCCAGTAAGCAGCGCCCCTCCATGACCTCTGCATCAGCTCCTGGCCTGGCTTGCTCCAATGTTGGACTATGGTCTGGAAGTGTAAGCCAAATAAACCCTCTCTTCCCCAACCTACTTTTTGGTCATGGTGCAATAGAAACCCTAAGTGATATAGGCACCATGAAAAAAATCCAGGTGTGTGTGTGTGTGTGTGTGTGTGTGTGTGTGTATGTGTGTGGGCAAAGAAGCAGAAGTTAGAGATGCAATATTACTGTAGTTCTCAGGAACTGTCACCACTTACCTTGTTCCTGAGACAATGTCTGCAAGCTGGAGCTCACAGCTTAGGCTGATTGGCTAGGGCATCACAACCGCAAGCATCTCTCTACCGCCCCAGGGGATCAGCTCACTTCTTTGTGCTTATGTTGCAAACGCTATAGGAACTGAATTCTTTCCAAAGTTCCAAATTCAACTTCCATTTTTTTTCTTCCTAAATAACTTACTCTTCTTTAGCTAGAGAAGACAGAATCATTTTTCACAACTCTGAACAAAACCAGACAAAGAATTTCCTTCACAGAGCCTTGCTGACAAAGAGCCCCAGAGATGCTTCTAGAGTACAGAAATGACATTTGAAAACTGACGTTGAGAATTATTGCCAAAGCTTTTGCCAATGGGTAAGCCAGGTTCTTAACCCGACTGTGAATGACCACGAATTGAAAGACTTATGCAAAATGTTTTTCATACCATGGATGAGTCTTTTGCTAGTCCCTTGGCCTATTTCCCTTGTAGGGTGTTGCAATGGATACTCTTATCTTTCCTTCTGTTTCCCACGTCTAATTCCAGAAACCAGCCTCAAGAATCAGGTCACTGATGACTACCAGAAGGCTTTTGGCTATCTCAGTTGCCAGGATAGTTAGGAAATAAGCTTGGACCATGTCTGTGCTGCACGCAAGAGCCAAATGGTAGGTAAGTCCACTGACTGAAGCTTATGGAAAAACATGGTGCCCACTTTCAGAGGCAGGAGCAAATAAACTTAATGCCAGGCTTTCCTGTGTGGATTGCAACTTTACTCCAAGGTATGCTGGGCATAGGGCAATATGTATATTTTCAAATTTTGTTTCATTATTTTATGTATATTTGTAATTCATATATTTTATGTTCATTTAGTTTATGCATGCTTTGCTTGGTATCCAGGGAAAGCAAAGCAGGGCATTAGATCCCCTGGAATGGAGTTACAGATAGTTGTGAGCCACCATGTGGTTCCTGGGAATCAAACTGGAATCTTCTGGAAGAGCAGCCAGTGCTCATAACCACTCAGCCATCTCTCTAGCTGCTCAGCAGCTGGAATTTGTAAAAATCAAAATAGCAAAGAACAACATCTCAATTGTTATTTTTTCTGTACCAGAGGAATCAGTCTTGTGACATTGTCTGAGTATTCGTCTCCACTTTGTCTAATGCAATGTTCTTAGTGGCTTGACATTTAAGGGTTCTGAGAATTGTTTTCAGTATTCATCTGCTCAGAATCTCCCCCTCCCCTGTCCTTTCTCCCCTCCTCATCCCTCCCCTGTATTCCCCGGTCCTCTCCTCCCCTCTCTCCTCCCATCTCCTCCCCTCCTTTCCCTTTCTTCCCCTCTCTTTTCTTTTCCTCTCTCCTCCTGTCTCCTCTCTTCCTACCCCTCTCGTAAATGATAGCTCTGACCAGTCTGCACATCTTCACTGCCTCTAGTGCTCTAATGGTTCACGACAGGTTAGTGACACATACTTGCGGATGCTTTCTGACATCCTGGTCTGTGTGAGCAAGCTCCTATCTTCACATTTTACATCTAGTGTCTTGTGTTTGAGACAATTACAATGGCCCAACAAGATTCATTTCTCTAATAAAAAAAACAACCTATAACTACAGCATTAAGAAAACCAAAACTTATCTATCTCTTGCTAACATTCTGCTTTGTAGGAAAGGACACACTAACTTAATAGGTTTTCTGATGAGCTTCTAGCAAACTTGTGATTGGTGTCTTGTTTGTTTCTATGCGTGTTTACATTCATACCAGTTACAGAGGAGAAATAGGACAGTCGTGGTTAAATAAATTGTATGTGTAGACATGAACATAGCTCTTATAATAATACAATCTAATTGATTTAATTAAAAACAAAAAAATATGTTGATGTACACTCATGGCCCGTACACCATGATGGGCTTGATAAAGACCCGTAACCACATCTAGCCCCTATGCCTTCCTCTTTCTCTTTTAGTCCTGCTTCTACTTTTCTTCACATATATATTTTTCCACTTATATAAGATGTTGAGTCTATCACTGGAGAACACATACGGTGTGAAATATTTGTCTTTTCTGAATCTGGCAAATTTTGCTTAAATGTGTTGATATCCAGTGACATCATTTTTCTGCAAACAACATAACTTCACTCTTATAATTGAAAAACTACTAGGTGTATATATATATGTGTGTGTGTATGTATACACATAGTAGGTTTTATATGAATATATGATATGTATTCATATATCACATATGCATATACACACATGCATATCACATTTTTCCGTTTGTCGTTTGTGAGCACATGAGCTGGTCCCACAGCTGGGCTGCTGTGCATACTCCTGCAGTAATAACGAATGCTCAAAAGCTAGATATCACCAGAAGTATTCAAGAGTCTCCTTTTGTCTGCATCCTTGCCAGCATTTGTTGTCTTTTTTTTTTTTTTTAAATGAAAGCTAGACTGCCTGGTGTGACATGGAATCTCTAGTGTAGTATTAATTTGCATTCCTTTGATGATAAAAGACGTCCAGTGTTTTTCAGATGTTTGTTGGATATCTGTACTTTATCTTTGACAACTGTTCATTTCACTGGCCCATTAATTCACTAGGGCGCTTGTTACTAAGTATTCTGAGAGACTTTTTGGGTTCCAGATACCGTTAGATGTATAGCTAGGGGAGACTTTTCTCCCATTTTAACAGCTGTCTCCATACATGGTTGTTTCCTTTGCTTTGCAGCCGCTTTAGAGCTTCCTGAAATCTCACTTGTCAATTGTTGGTTGTATTTCCTGAGCTATTTAAAATCTTAGCCTATCAAGTCCATATGTCATACACAGGCTAGCTTGTACCTGATTGATTTTTTTTTTTTTTTTTTTTTTTTTTGGTAACCAGTGCCCTTAAACAATTGAATGCAATGAATCCATCCTTTCAATTGCTTTTTATAATCTAAATTATCAGTCAAATAGACAAGCTGCTATCTATTTTTAACTAAATAACAACTACCCAAATCATTGACGTGTTGTGACATGTTCTTTAGAAATAAGTTTTGAAGTATAGCTCATCATTTATTGCAATATTTAAATATAGAGACAAGGAAATTTAAACCAATTTCTTAACACGAAGAAAAAAGCAACAGGAATTTAAAATTAAGCTATTTGAGAAGTGTAAAAAACACAAAATAACTTCAATTATGAAGAACAAGTGAGGATTCAGTCGCAAAACTTTCGGGGTTGGATTGCAATGATGAATTCAGAAAGACTGACATTCAAAATTGATGTAAATAGTAATAGAAAGTAAAAAACACAATTTCACAAGAGAAAGAGAAAACATAAGACAGAAGAACAAAGGGGCGGTTTGTGGTCTATGTGTATTTAAATGAAACTGGAAAAATAATAGGAATCTTCAAAACTGCATCCATTCTGACATCATAAGCATACCATGCATAACTTAATTGTATCAATGTGTTTTTAATTTGAATATGCTTATGATAGTCAATGACAAATTATTGTTATATTAATTCTTTTGTTGTCAACATATGATCAAAAGGCATGGGGAATAGCAAAAGAGGTTCTTAGAGGTAATTTGTTGGTATTTCCATTTGCCCTGAGATGCTCAAATCACTTTCTATTGCCATGTGTCTTCATGCCCCAAAAGGATTGCTTATAAAAGAAGTCAAGAGAGAAATGAGATTGTGCTTTATAGTCCCACGCAGCAACCAGCAGCTGTATCAGGTGAAGCTTGTACAGAAAATTGGGAATCAGGTTTTTCAGTGATCCATTCTGTTCCAGCTAAATCACCTGGCTCAGCACTTGATTGTAGGAGGTTAGTGCCCAGTCCCAAGCTTCGCAGTTTGTGATGCACAAGGAGGCTATGGCATCTACCGTGTTGCCTGTTTTTATGGGCATAGAAAACAAAGAAGGCTTTTTTCCCCATCCTGCTGCTGACTTTTAAAGGTCAGTCATCCAACACACTTGTAAAATGCAAGTCAAGTTTTAACGAGTACAGAGGGAATATAGATACCTCTGCTCTGTGGGCTGAAGGGAGAGTCAGCATTCTTCTACCAAAGGAAAATAGAAAATTGACATCAGCACCCTCAGTGGAGAGAACTGGCAGAAACCAAGACAAGGGAGTAAAAGTATTGCATCCAGGGGGTGATTAGTAGGGCAGATTCCCTAAAGGGCCATCGCTGAGGAAGGACAGACAGCTGATGATCAGCCTGGCAGGAAACAAACTGTATTATACAACTGCAAAGGTCCCAGACAGGGCTAGGAGCTCCACATTTCCTTCCTGCCCAATAGAATGAATCCTGCAGTGCATCATATCTTTAGTTGAAAATAAAACTGCAACTTCCTTTGGTAAATACAATTGACGCACAGACATAGATAAAAATCAAAGTTGCATTTCCAAAAACAACTAGTTCTACAGGATTAGAAAATGTTTTCTCTGGGCTGGATGGACAACTCAGGGTTCAGAGTGCTGGCTGCTCTCACAGAAGTCCTGAGATTGATTCTTACCACTCACGGCTCATGGTTCACAACTGCCCTTAACTCTAGGGGTCCAATGCTCGCTCTATCCTCCATGGGCACCTGAATACATGTGCACACACATAAGCACAGACACATAGACATGTGCATAAATAAAAAATAAAATAAGATTCAGCAACATGAAGTTGAGTAGAACTGACATGAATTTACTTACTTTTTCCTTTTCAAAGTACAGTAAACAAAGTTTAATGGAGAATATTATTATTATTATTATTATTATTATTATTATTATTATTATTATTATTATTATTAATTAAAAATACTCTAATTATTCTATGCATTGAATTGGTACATAAATTAAGATTTTAAACGAGCTGCTGAAGTTTTCCTGAGTTAGTTGGACTTCATATTTTGGGGGCATAGATAGTACAAATTCCTATGTTTCTTTAACCCCCCACCAAAATAAACTTTAGTGGCTACAAAAAATTCAGTGAAATAAATATCAACCATAACAAAAGTGTTTTAGACTCTTCTGGTAGTTTTCACAGACATTCTAGCCATGCCTTTCTCAGTGTGTTTAGGAAGTGAAATAATGAGACAGTTGTCACGCTTAAACAGCAGTGATAGATCACTCCATGGTGTCATGGTGCTGAAGGCAGGGGTTTGGGCTAAGTCTCTTCACAGTAATCCTAAAGGGGACAGAACTTGCAAAGCCACCTGGTCACCTCTCATGCCACTGCACGACAATCTTTTAAATAAAAAAAATCAATCTGGAGTGCCGGGAGGAGAGAACGCACGGCGGCGGCGAGGGCAGATTGTCACAGGCAATTCTCCTCAGGCAGCTAAAAACTTTTGTCTCTGTCTAAGCAATTTACCTTGGAAACAGAGATGAATTGGATAAAGAAAAAAAAAAAAAAAAAAAGCATCCGTTTGTACCTGATAGGACAGAATCAAGATATACATCAAAAGATTTATCAAAATATAGCCAAATTGGCACAATGACACATTTGTGTACAAATTTTATATTGTATTTTTCCTGGGTAGAAATCTTCAAAACCACATAAAGATTATATTAGTGTGGTTTATCCGTGTATGATAATCAGACACGGTTATAGATATCTCTATGTTTCCTTTATCCCAGTCAGTAGAAGTGCTGTTTCTAAAGAAAATTTAAACAACATTCTATTCATTTATCTTTCATCTCTTTCTGCTAAAAGGAATTTAAACCATGATGTAACTACAAAATGATTTGCTGTCCACATCTTTGTTATTTTAGTCAGTTTCTCAACAATACTAATAGTTTACACTGCCAAAAATATGGCTATTATTCTGGATATAGAACTCTGAGAATCACGGGTGAAATTATAAACTGTGATTTCATATACATTTTAAATTTATATTTATAGTTAGTGTTTTGTCCAAATCTAGCAGTTTCCAAAATTCTCATATATTTTTCCATATTTCTGTATCTATTAATGCCAAGTCCAGACCTTAGCATCCTGACTCACTTTGGTAAAAGCTAGCACATATATAGATAGTGTCTAATTTTTTAAGCAGGTTAACTGTTGCTCTATGACATGGAACTACCCTTCAGAAGAAATTAGAATAGAAAGGTTTATTGGCAATGCCCATCTCTCCAGCCCCATGCCTCTTATTTTAACAAAATATCATAAAGATTACAAAGAACAGAATAAAAATCCTGTACATGTTTTTAATCACCTGATCTGGATTAGGTAAGTGCACTAAGCCACCAACATTTGGCTTTCTCTATGAGTCACTAGTGATCTTTTAAACCTAGACATAAGAAGCTCTTAAGTTTTGAAGAATTACCAAAAAGCTAGTCATAAGCAAATACAGTATACTCAGAAATTCTGAGATACACACAAAAGACTTTTAAAACAATGTTCAGTGGCAGTGGCATTATGTGTGCTTGCTGAGTGTGCATGAAGCTACGGGTTAGTTCTCTGGCCCTGGAAAGATGTTGATGAAATATATATGTATATATGTTATTAGCCGGAGGTATACACATTGTACAATGAGAGCTGTGAATTGCATTGATCTCAAGTGTAGAGTCTGACACATTTCCCTCTGTCCACTCCATCTATCAACAATCCATAGGGAAAAGTTGACCCCTTTGCTCACCCATAAAGCTCCCTTGCTGTTTCAGCTCCCTGTCCTCCACCAGGAGCTGCCTGCTTAGCTTTTATGGCCACAGATCGCTTTTGTCAGTTAACGAACTTCACAAAATTAGTCTCCCTGTAGGCATTCTAAGAGACATGGACTTTTTTCCCTCAGTGTTTGTGCTTGAAATTTACATCCAAGTAGCTGTTCTCATCCATCATCATGAAATGGATTTGGAAAACAAAATTCATAATTCAACATTGTACTCATTTTTAAAAATTTTTTATTATTAATTTATTCTTGTTACATCTCAATGGTTATCCCATCCCTTGTGTCCTCTCATTCTTCCCTCCCTCCCTTTTCCCCCTTATTCCCCTCCCCTATGACTGTTCCTGAGGGGGATTACCTCCCCCTGTATATGCTCATAGGGTATCAAGTCTCTTCTAGGTAACCTGCTGTCCTTCCTCTGAGTGCCACCAGGTCTCCCCCTCCAGGGGACATGGTCAAATGTGAGGCACCAGAGTATGTGAGAAAGTCATATCCCACTCTCCACTCAACTGTGGAGACTGTTCTGACCATTGGCTAGAAGATTGCACTCATTTTTAACTCCAAATCTAACAAAGTTAAATAGACAACTCTTTCTGGAAAATTATGATAATTAAACCTGCAAGTTAATAAAACAATTAACATAAGTTTTTAAACATATTTTCTGTGCCCCATATGCTGGTTTTTAAAAAAGCATAATTCTATTCATTTTAACAAAATGTTTTCTGCTTTATTTCTTTTCCAATAAGCAGGAATCTATTATTAAATTTTTATGGAAGCCACCCTGAAGGAATTGTTTTTATCCTCTGAGTTCTACTGAAGATCATTTGTTATTAAAGTGGGCTGTACTTTTTTATTTATATCATGCCATTGCCCATCTGTGCATAAAATGATTTAAAGAACTGAAAAATGAAGAAGCTAAGAGTCATATCTAGTTTTCATGCTGCTAAGTAGATTCTGAAAATGCATTGGTTTTATCCTTTAAATTAATTTTGATGACACAAAAAGAATCAACATTTATAATTCTCTATTATAAAATAATGAACAAAAATATAACTAGCAAAAGTGTCACTATTGTTAAAATTAATGACTACAATGAACTCAGAAAAATTTAGGATTGATCAAAGTAAAGGAAATAAAACAGTCCATGCCTAGAACTATACATAGTTTAAAATATAAGCCAGGATTTACGTGGGAAATTACTCATAAAAAGCAACTCAAATTGGGAAAGTATGCATTCAGTAGGGTCAGATGCCACCAAATAGGCAATAAACAGTCCCTGGCACATTTGGAGAAGACCTTACACAGAAGAAAGTGGATTTATAATGAACAAGTGTATGTGACAAAGAATGTGAGATTTTAATCAGAAATTCCTTCTATAACAACAAACATCAGAAACTTGCTTAAAAACAACCAAAATGATGAAGATACTTTTTTTTCCAGGAGACAAAAACCCCAAGGTTAGAGAATCCAGTCTGCAGTGAGCATGACAGGTACCAAGCTACCAGGCCTACTTGAAGTTCATGCCCAGGATATGTGGTCACCGGGTCACCATCACCGGTGGCTTTGCATTTTGTTTTCTTTTCTTTTCCTGGGAGGCAGACAGGTACTGCATTTTCAAGGCAGGAACAAAACAGGGAAGACACAAGGCACAGAGAACAGAAGCAAACAGCAGGCTAGCTAATCTGTCTGGGCCAATGAATATTCATTTTTATCTAGAGAATAAGAGTATAAATGAGAAGAAGGGGGCTTTGAATGATTTGCGATAGCCATCTTCTCTTTGTGTGTGTGTGTGTGTGTGTGTGTGTGTGTGTGTGTGTGTGTGTGTGTGTGTGTGTGAAAACCAGAACCAGTAATTCAGCTATCAATTTGACTCCTTTTCAATAATAATTTATATTAAAGCTTGCGTATGTAACTTAGAAACCTTTGATTCGTGAACAGGACAAAACATGGCTTCCATTCACAGAGGAGCCATCATCACTAATCCAGGCGATGAGAGCAGAGTGTATGTGATCACATACTGGCCACTAGCAAAGCGACGACATCCTAGGAGAGTGTCTACTGAAAGCCAGGGGACTTGAGCCAAGTACAGTAACACCTGCAATTTTAGAATCCGTGAAGTGCTCATACCCTGAGAAACATTTCAAACCATGGATCATTGTTATCTGTATGTTGCCTCAAATCCCAGTGTCCAAAGTTAGCAGTTATTCCAGATTACCAGCTAACTTTTAGATTGTAGTTATTCAGTGCTCTGTGTATTGACGTTGTAAAAGCACTGTTTTCTACAACATTGTATCGGATCATCTTGAGCTTACAAGGATAAGTGTTCCAAAGCACGATGTTTGGTAAAATCTGCTGAGTTATAATCTTTCTTCCCCTCTTCTGAGTCAGCACGCAAGGCTTTGCTCTATCAGCATTTTCTTCCTTCCCTCTGATGTCTTGCTAAAAATGTGAATAAGGTTTACATATAAGTAAAATTTATTTCTAGTTATTGCAGTTGCCCTTCGCCTGCCCGTATTGATCCCTTGGTTTCCTTTGGTTACAGGCATGATGTTCTGTCTGACCCGATTTCTAGACCATGCTTTATTTTGAGGTCTCTGGGGATTAGCTTTTGCTCCCAGTGCCAGGGAGTAGAGCGGGACACTTCTTAAGCTTGTTACATAACGAATTCATGAGATCCTTTTCCAGTGGTCTTGAAATACGTGCTGTTTTCCGCACTCACATTCATTGATGGGTTCTGTCAATGCAGAACTTAATGAGGCTTAAAGACACACAGGGGAAAGTATGTATTTTATAAATTTTAGTGACAGCAAATGAGCACGTAATGGTAATGCCATTAAATGCACACTATTGAAAAAGATTATTGAGCTTATCATGTCAAATGGATTGTATCAAATCTTTTCCACTATGGATGGACTGTTTTATCATAAGCAACCGGGACCTTCATTGCACATAAAGGTCTCCTGAACCATTCCAAAAAGAAGATATTTATCTATATTACATGGTGGGATTCTTATGTTGAAGATTTTATTTGAAGATCTATAAAAAAAAAATGACATTTTGTTTATGGAGATTTATAATGTTTGTTCCAAAACCCAGTGGAGCCAGAGGATAAGCTCATGTTGTGGATCCTAGCATTCTTGGAATCCTAACTTGAGATCTAGATTTCCTGATAACTTAGACAAATATGGTAGAGGGAATTTGTTGCATTGGAAAATTATAGCCCAAAGCATTGCTTGATGAATACACTTCCTTGAGATTCTGCAGGACTTGGGGAAAATGGCAGGATTTTGTCATTTGGGAAAATGGACAGGCAGGAGTCCCTAGACTTTAGGGTCAAATTCCAGAGGTTTGTTTGGAGGACATTTTGTATTTGAAATAACTCTTACATTAAAATGGTGATAATTGTTTTCATAATAATTATCAGTTTGTTACGTGAACCCACGCTTTAAAGAGAAGACATGATGACACTCACTGGATGCTGCCAAATGTGTAGCTGTCATTCAAAGTTTTGTGGTGGAAAGAATCAGAAGAGTAACCAAGTGTCAAAGAGGAGACCAAGAAACGTTCCATGGTTATTTCTTCCTGTGTCCTAAGCTTCAGTTTAGAGAGAAGTATACAAAGGACAACTTCATCAAAGGATTTCTGTGCTTTAACGTCTGGCGTGCTTTCACGCAACCGTGAGCACGGTGCCAGAAGTCATCTGCTGTTATTGTTATCCTTCAGCATTTACATCTTAGAAACTGAAAACAAGGAAATCACTGTTTTATGATGACAATATAGAATGAAATGTCACAAGGAGAGGAGTGGGTGTCACATATGTAAACAGAGAAGATCACTGTGGCTCCCTGAAACATTTCCTAGGGAAGGAAAGGAGGGAGGAGGGACCATGGTGTCTCTGAGACCTACCTGATGAACATGGCGTTAGATATTCTCAGTATTCTCAGTGTCCTAGGTTGTCGCAGAGAATACATTGCAAGCACATGCTGAATTGAAACTGGAAGTCATTGTCCTTGAGGTTATGTGGTCCTAATTTAGTAAAACCATGACCTGATATGCTGTCTCTAGGGTGGCTGCAGTTGGTGACAATTTAGTCATCAGTGCCAGCAGGTAAGAGAAAGGGAAACAGAACAACAGCGACAGTAACAATAACAAAGACAAAGCATCCGTATAGCATCCTTAGGTTCTGGCTTTCTCCCTGTTACAAGTTTTTCCTGTTTTCACATGCCTCAGTGGCAGAAAGGGACTGTGGGTAAGTCCCCAGGACAAGCAGTCTCTGTCCTCCCAAATTCATCAGGGGTTGGGCTTAGTATTTCACACACAGTCACTCAGTCCTTCCTTACTGCCTCTAAGTCTCTCTCCAAGGGAGGTAAGTTCCATAAAGAACACTGCTGGGGAGCACGTAAATCCAGGATTAAAGGAACCATCACATTTCCTCTGTGTCCAAATGAAATAGGTTGTTTTGCAGAAAGATGTCTTCTTTAAGGAAATGAACTTTTAAGAGGTGGACAAGAGCTACAGAAGGAATCAGATTTCAGCAGGATTGCTCTGTTGTTTAGAAGGGAAGAGAGCTAAACAGCAAAGGGAGATGGGTATTAATCTTCTGTACTAGGAGTCAATCAAAACAGGCATCAGGAAGAGATGAGGCTGTTACCAGACAGGAGTCCATGCATGCCCATGATTGTACCTTGTTTCTCCTGCTGATTTATCATTTCTTTTAGTTTTGAGATTAGAATATAATTGAGTCACTTCTCCCTTCCCTTTTCTCCATAAAGAACCATTTCATATAGGCCTCCTCTCTCTCCATGAAATGTGTGGCCTCTTTTTTTTTTCATTAATTGTATTTTTCCAAGGCAAGGTCTCTCTGTGTAGCCTTGGCTGTCGTCGACTTCCTCTGTAGACCAGGCTGGCCTCAAACTCACAGAGGTTCACCTGCCTCTGCCTCCCTGGGTGATGAGACTACAGGTGTGTACCACCATACTTGGCTCATTTGGTGTGTGTGTGTGTGTGTGTGTGTGTGTGTGTGTGTGTGTGTGTGTGTGTGTGAGAGAGAGAGAGAGAGAGAGAGAGTATGTATGTATTGATATTAAACAACTAATTGGTGTGGTCTTCCCTAGGGAAGCATACTGATCCTGCTCCCAGAATTCCTTAGTTGCCTGCAGTATTCTTATTTTTATCAACCTTCTGGCATTAGTGTAAATGAGCAACTGTCCCACATTTATTTCATTGATGGAAAATATTTTCCTGGCAGATTTCTGTGGACTTGGATAATTCACACTTTCATGATGGTCCATAACAGTGGTGCTAGAAACATAAACAAGGCCTCCCAACTCCCTACTCATGAAATTGCCAATCAGAATTGCCTTTAACAATATTTCCCTACTGCAGTTTTAATTAAAGACTCATCATTCTTAACTTGTATCATGAGATTCTAAAACAAAATTTTCTCTTAAAATAAGCACTTGTCTGCTCTGGTGAAGGAAGAAAATCAGTACCTTGCTCAGCCATCCTCAGAGAAGGTTCCCCCTGGAGCAGAAGGGAACAAGTACAGACACCCACAGCCAAACACTATGCAGAGTGAGACCTAAGAACACTCGGCCCTAAATGGGGTGTGTCCATCTCATCCCTCCCTTGAGGAGGCAGGAAGAGTGGAAATAAGTTATAGATAAATATAAATATATATGTATATATTGTTTTTCCCTTTTTATCCTACAGATCCTCTGTGCACATATTATGGCTTCTAGTTTAGGGTTTTTAATGGGATTCCTGAGTGTGCAAATGAGTGAGTCTTTGTTTCTTGTGCTTTCTCTTGGGCTCTTTTCCTTCTGTTTATTTTGTCCAACTTTGATATTTTAGTTTTATATTGTTATAATGTATTATATTATAATGCATTGGAAGCCTTTTATTTTCTAATGAGAGACAGAAAGGGAGTGGATCTAGCTTAGAGGAGAGCTGGGGTGAACTAGGAAGACAAAGGGAAGAAAAACTGTAATCAGAATACGTCATTTGAGAAAATATTTTAAATGCATATTTTATTATTATTATAATTTATTCACATTACATCCCAATTGCTGCCCATTGAGAAAAAAATATTATTAATAAAAGTAAAAAAATTAGGTTGCCCAACCTGAAAAATAAAATTAAAAAAGCACTTTTTCATGATAGTTTCATTATTATAGTTACTGGTAGTGGAATTCAATGTTTAGATATTAGAAAAAAATAAATCTGGAAATAACAGAAGAAACACTTTTAAAACCTTTCCAGTCTGATGTGCGCGGTCCTGGTTTTACCCATCCCTGCCAAGATTCAAGCAAGTCAGGCTTCTCCTACCTGGGATCCTGCCCATAGAACAAGTTGTGCTGAGCACAGCTAAATGCTGACATGAGCATTAACCCTGGGATGATGGTGTGTTAGCCAGTTTCTAATAGAACAATTGTGAAATGCTGGCATAAACACAGATAAAAATGTGTCTTTGCCATGTGACTTTCAGGACATTTACTCAATAAAAGGACATGCCCCGGCAGAAAAGAGCTGTAGTGTTCTCAGAGTGCATGTGGCCATGGCTGTTTTGTATGCCATGAAAGTCTCATAGGTATGGTTCTGCCTTTGTGGAAATACTACTGCTTACAGGTGTGCCCAGCTAGGCTGGGGCCAGGCTGGCACCGGGGGAAATTCTAAGACATGTTCCTCAAAGGAAAAGATAATTAGAATCTCTTCTCTAATTCTTCCTGCTTATTTGATATTTACATATCAATATATCATATATAAATATATACACATATATACATATATTTAGTATATATTATTTGTGTGTATATGTATATCCTAAATATCTGTCTCTTGGATATATAACTATATACAAAATGCAAATAGAGAGAAATGTATAGATAGATAGATCAAGTCATTATGTTGAATTAAGCATATATATATATATCTGCTATAAATGTAATTTAAAATTTTTCATTCATTCTTTTGGCTATGTATCGAATACTAAATATTTACTAATTTCAACTTAGTTTTATAACTGATAATTAAGAGCTTCCATAAATAGGGGTTAAGCTAGGGAGCTCAGACAGTTTAGCTCATTATTTATAATGCTTCCAATTAAAAGAGAATCAATTCAGTGTCTATAGGAGAAAATCCATATAAACATAAAATATTAAACTGGATTACACGGTTGCAAGAGTGAAAGCGAAAGCTCCTAGCTCTGAGGATTCCTGATATTAAAAATAATGGGAACTACTAAAGTACCTGTTCATATTAATAAATTATTTATTTGCTTCTTTGAAACTTTAGAGACAGAACATCTTTGTATATATTTTTAATCAACTATCTTCCCAACTCACAAACTGAGGAACAAACGTATAGTGAGTATTTACTTTATTATGTGAATTTGAGATATTAAAAGTGTCAACCATCTGGAAAAGAAGGCAGTTCTATTTTATCCATGTGACAACGCTATGTAACCATCTTTGAGTAAGGATGTGCATTTAAACAATCAGTGCCAACCTGGAATGTTTTAAAGACTTTGACCTACTTTATAACACAGTAATGTTTTTCAGAATGAGCTGGAAGCCTGGTCATGAAAGGTTATTGTCCTGTTTCACATCTCTGAGGATTCTAGAAATTAAAAATAATGGGAGCTATAAAACTGTCCTCTCATATAGAATTTTGAATCCCTTTATTTTTAAGGGATTGGCGTTAGCAAGTAAGCATGGCTATGGCATCCACTTATGGCATGCTATCTCTGCCCAAGGCTCTCAGCGCCTGCTGTCCATAGTAAATGTGTGCATGAATGAAGGAGTGTGCAAACGTGAGTGTGAACTGTGTGCTCTCCTATGTGCTGGCAGAGGCCATGGTCCACTACCCCTCAGGCTCTTCATGTGGGATCCTGGGAGGCAGGACCCTGCCCAAACTGCTTGCTACCTGCAGCCGCAGGCCTGCATCACCATATGCTCATGCTGCTGGTGGATAACAATGTTCGCAGATGCTGATGTAGAGGATGCTGATGGGCCGAGCTTAAACGTTAGTGAAGATTTAGAAATAAGCTGCATTTATACACATTTTGATAAATATCTAAAACATGCTAGGAGAAACGATGATGCATATTTAAGGATAGTTTATTCATATTGTTTGTGGATAATTATTTATATAATCATAATGCAAATGTATTTGTGAGATTAATAAACTGTTTATAACAGAAATCACTTCTTTTGGTAACGTATTAATGTGTGTGTGCATTTGTGTGTGCTTGCGTGTCTGTGCCATTGCATGGGAATGGAAGTCCCGGAGGACAAACTGTTTGCTGTTAAGCAATTAATCTAGTAAAAACAATAAGTACAACATTCATTGAGAGGGTTTGTCTCAAAAAATTAGGTAGAGAGCAATTGAGGGTGGCATTACATGTCAACATCAGTCACGTGCACACATACATAATGTGTGCATATACCTGCACACACATGTGTGTACACACATGCACTACATAAACACACACAAATTTAATAAATAGTTAAAACATCTTTTGCAGATTTATTACTAGACAACTATGTGTGTTTCTACAAGGAAGATACTGAGGATGCTCTTCCATTTCTTAGGAGAGACCCTTTGATGGGGAAGTTTTAAGAACAGTAAAAAGCAGGCATTGGTCTAGACACTGGAAAACCCAAATTTAACTCCATCAGAAACTGCATCTCCTCCATTAGGGATTTTTAAGTGTGTATGGGTTCTCTAGTGTTTATCCCTGAGTGGGCAGATCTGAAGGTGTCACAAGTTCAAACTAACTCATTTAAACTTTTCTTCCTCAAGCTGACTTACTGTCAGGCTTTCCTAGAGTTCTTGGTTGCCTACAAGGACTCGGATTCACCTCTATTTCTGCAGTATAGAAGCTAAAGTATCATTTTGCATTTGTACGTAAGAAACTCTTCCTACAATCGTATGCTTTTAAAAAAGTAAACATGTATGGAAAATGGGAACATATCAAATGAGGTCCTAATCCCTAAATTAACTTTATAACACACTCGTTATTTTGTCTGTCCTAAACAGTGGATCAGAAATTCATTCAAGTGGTCCACACACAGAAGTTTACTTATATAACTGTCTCCATTTTAAGTAAATGTCTTGTTTCCTGGCAAACTCATTTTTCCCGCTTGTGCTTCCAACATCAAAATTACTACCATATTTATTTGCAAATCTTCAGATATATCCTAAACCTGTACAAATATATACAATGCATATCTTGTGAATCCCATAATTTTCAAATTAGTATACTAAGTGCACCCAGAGATCCCCTTTATGGTACCCTTGGGAATAAACTCATAGAACTCTATGTAGTCCTTATAAAGCTTTTTCAGATATTATAATATTTTATTATATAGATTCTTAAAAGCTTATTTTCTGAGGACATTTAGGTTTTTAATTGTCATAATTCTATCAACTTGAAATCTGCACATTTTTCTCCAGTTTATATTTTAAAGCAGCATATACTAACCTGCATTTAGACATGTATGATCTATTATACTTGATATCAAAGAATGTGACTAAATAATTTCTATATTTACTAAATAGAACAGTTTCTTCTTAATGCAACACTATTTTAAAACTTGACAAAAGATAAAGAAATTTCTCTTGCCTCAATATGAGCTTTGAGTGAAATGTCTTATTTTAGCCTATTTTTACTTTTTAATTTACATGAAAAAAGAAATTGTATATGTTACATAGTCAGGAACTCACATTTCTTTGAGTTAAAGATATTTCTTTCTTTCTTTCTTTTTCTTTTCTTTTCTTTTTTTTTTTTTAACTTATGGAGGGTGTCCTCAAAGCAGACCCTGAGATGTGCATTCATAAACAAACAAGATATTATATATATATATATATTATCAAGAAAAAAACCAGTGAAAATCCACAGAATAAGGAAGGAAAAGCAGGCTAACAAGGGCACAGATGTAAGAGGAGGGTTAACATCAGAGCAGCCAGTGTGGTCCTTTTGGACCACTGTAAAGTGCCTTCTGTTGGATCCACTTTACCTCCATTTCTGTCACCATGGTTACCACCCTATTCCTGAGCAGTCAGCAAAGTGGCCAAGGACATGCTAGCCAGCATCTGCTGGAAGAGTCACCCTGCCTTCCTATTCTATTTGCTGTGTTCTCTTCTTCTGAGAATGCAACTGTAGAGGCACTATGCAAAGCAAGCAGATGCTGGTGTGTGTGTGTGTGTGTGTGTGTGTGTGTGTGTGTGTGTGTGTGTTTGCTTTTTATTTTTTCTCTTAGACCTATCCTTAAGCTTTTTCTAAGGGACTCTTTATCCCAGTTACCCTAATGTTTCTTATTTCAGATGTAATACGTCAAGAGGCAGCCCATATTTTTAATGTGGGTAATTTTTTTTCTCCAATGCAATATATAGGTGATCAGATTCATCAGGGAATGCCAACCGTGTGCTGGGAGGATACCTCTTTAATTCATTGTTTCAGATTTACCCTTGGAGTGGCCTTGGATGTTACAATAGCCTCACTCTGCTTTCCCCAGCACATAAGTCTGTATACCAACGTTTTGAAACTTGCCAACCCTTCCATCCCTTCAGCAATATAATAGACTACATGTGGAAGCACACATGTTTGAATATCCGATGGTTTGAGAAGACCAACTCACAATGGCCAACTATGTTTCTTGGTTATTTCCTGCAATCAGCCTCCACCAGGGCCAATCAAAACACAGAGGGGTGTTTTTATTTTTAAGTTTTTCAACAGTCCTTTACTTCAGGTCATATTGGACACCCCAATATTATAAAATTCACTCTGTGACTGTCCTAGTGGGACATTAGAAAAATACTACATGAATGAACTCTGTGCTACCATAGCCGAACTGAAAGCCAAGAAGCCTGCTGCTTAATGCAACAATTATAATGCATATCTAGCAGTCTGAAGTGGTCACAATTTTGGCCTTTTCTCTAAAGTTATTTTCAAAACCTGTCTACCTCTAAATTATTCAATAAAGGAATCAGAATGTGACTCTCATTATACCGCACAAGGCAAACAAAACCCAAGGAGAACTACGAAATCCATGTGAAGTTCACCATATTCATTACCAAAAAGAAGCTGCCCTGGCTTTTGCAGAGCTTTGAACTCACAAACACAGTCCTTGAGAAGCCATTCCCCTGAGTTCTTAGTGGAATTATTTGTCACTCAACTGACATGACACTTCCTACTCCTCAGGTTTGACTAACGTGCTATCATCGGCAGATGGAGTTATTATGATATTTATAGAATGCTGAAATGGCACAATTGCCTCCCAAGTATGTTGCAATAGAGGATGAGAAAATAACAACATCCTTTGACAAGATTATTGATATACAGTCTTCACCCTTGAGGAGACAGCTTCCTTTTGGCTTTCTCTCTTATGGATATTGGAAAAAGTAGTTTGAAAAAAATAGCTATATTGTAAGCAAGAACATTTTCAAAGACTCTCTAAATCTATTGCAGTTACTACTTCCGCGACACAGGTGGGATCCAGGATTCTATTGATGAACTTTGTAGCTCTTCATATTTATCCTTCACAATCCCTTCACTTTACATACATTTGTGTGTACTTGTTTATGTATGTGTGCATGCAGGTGTGTGGAGGCATGCTTGTGGGGTCCTGAGGTCTTTACCTTGTTTGTCTTCCTTTATTTGTCCCAATTTGAAGACAGAATTTCTCACTGGTGCTTACTCCCTTAAATTGACTGGCTAGCTTGTGGACTGCAAATCCTCAGAACAAGTGTTCCAGGGGAATGTGCCTTCACACAGCTTTTATGGGTGCTAGTGATAGAACCTGGGTGTGTATGCTTGTGTGTAAGCACTTTACTGACTGAGCCATCTCCCCAGACTGGAATTTGCCTTTTTCAGAAGCTATGATTTGAATCTGGGCACCATGGGCTTGCCATCTCAATGCTATTTTAGAACTTGGAGATGCCAGTAATTTCCATTACTCCTAAGTATGTATTGGCATTTTGTTTACTGTCCTAGGTGGGAGGATGTGACATTTTCAGGGTCTTCCACTTTCCCTTCTTACTACATAATTTCCCTTTCACAGTAAAACGCGAGGAATCCACCAGTTGCCAAGCATATGTGTCCCACATCTGAATGTAAGCCATGGAAGTCACTGCCAGGTTGAGTTGAAATGTCTTACAACTACTGGAGTTGTTGACCTAAGGCAGAATTTCCCATGTACTGCAGTACTTATTTGGATATTGTAAATGCTCTTTGGTTTGATATTTATCATTGAGAACTGAAAATTTTCATAGAAGTATTATTTCAAATCATTTTCCATCTCTTTTCTTTTGCCCCTTTTCACTCTGCTATTCCAATTAAACATACATTATATTTTATGTAGTTGTTTTATTGCCCTTGGGTATCCTGTCCAGTTATTTCCATTATGTTTTCTTTCTGTGTTTTAGTTTTAGGAGTTTTTATTGCTATGCTCAAGTTCCAGGGTCTTTTCCTTGGAACGCTAGAGTTTACTGGTGACCTAGCAAAGGCATTTGTTATTTGTGTGGAAGGAGTCTCCATTTCTAGTTTCCCTTTATACTTTTCCTTAGAGAATTGTTTTCTCCACTTGTGTTACCACCCGCTTTTACACCCTCTTCACTCTTCTCATTAAAGTATTTAACTTGTTAACCACTGTTATCTTATCTTCCTATTCTAAGAAGCCTAAATGTGTGCTATAACCAGGTCTGATTCGATGTATCATTTCTACACACTAATAAAAATATTCATATCATCACTTATCTAGGCATGCTGATTTCCACAACTTTTCTTTTTGATATTCTTCCACTGTGATGCTGGGCTAGCCTTTCACTCTAGGTTTAAGCAATCCTGCCTCAGACTCCCACGCATGTAGGCATAGCAACAGGCACATCTGGAGGCGTGTCTTCTTGTCTCTTTGGTTGTTCCAAATCCTATTATGTTGACAGTATCTATCATCACAGCAGGCTGCTCCAAGCAGAGTAATACACAACTTATAGAAACTTTCCATCCCTAACCCCCAAATCTTAATCATGTCCTACTGAGGATGATAATTATGTAGGAAGTACACTGGATCTAAAAGCTTGTCTTCCTCTCAAGTTTTACCATTTTTAAAGTCAGAGCCCAAGCAACTGCCCTACCTGCAGCAAGAAGGTAATATCTATTTAAATACTCCAGGAGGTTTTCCTGTTTTTCCTTCCTGCACCTTAATTTGGAAACTGATTTTGATGTAGATGTTGAGACCTGATTGGATCCTCTGCAAGAGCAGACTCTCTTAGCAGCTGTTCTCTCTCTCTCTCTCTCTCTCTCTCTCTCTCTCTCTCTCTCTCTCTCTCTCTCTCCTCCTCTCTCTCTCCTCGCCTCTCTCATCTCTCGTCCTCTCTCTCCTCCTCCTCTCTCGCTCTCTCTCTCCTCTCTCTCTCATCTCTCCTCTCTCTCATCTCTCTCCTCCTCCCTCCTCTCTCTCTCTCTCTCTCTCTCTCTCTCTTCAGTCCCATTATATGTCATTTCCGAATGTGCACAAAGTGACGTTCCTTTCCAATATAGTACTATTCTCAACCCTTTACCAGTACTGTAACCATTAGGTCTAAAAGTCCCTAACTTTTATTTCAGTTCACAATGGACATTACACACCAATGCATGTAACATACTCAAAACAGTGAAACCCCCAATAGCAGGTAGCTTGTTGACAAATGACAGAAGTCTGAGAAGTAGTTATTGGTCTTTCTGCATCTGATTTATTTCATTTAACATAATGTCCAAAGTTTCATCCAGTTTGGTGTGCATAAATGACCCCAGTTTACTCTAGAGCCAACATTTCCTTGTGTACCTGTACCACAGCACCTTAAAAGCTCCATCCTTTGATGGATAGCTAGGCTAAGTCTGTCTTCACTCTTATGAATAGTGCTGCAGTAAGCACGAGTGTGCAGGTGTCTCTTTGGTGTTCTGGTTTCTTACTACTTACTGTATAATGTGTAAACATTATACCTAAAAATGCAATAGCTGGGTCACATGATAGACTTGTTTGCAGTTTTCCACAACAATCCAGACTACTACCCATGATAACTATATGAGCCTGTTTTCTTACCAAGGCTCTGAAAGGAACAATTTTCCTGTTGCTAACAGATTTTGCTTCCTTTCAATTTCAGAAACATTGGCCAGAGAAAGTCTTTTGATCGCCTTTAGTTTGATAACAGAAGAACTAAGCTTGATATCTTCAAAGTCTTACATAGTTACAATTTCCTGAGGGCAAAGGTAATTAATAGTATGGACATTTATCAGTGAGTGAAGTCTTGAAACTAGATTGGAAGTAGAAGACTTGGTGGCTGAGTCCTGGACCATCAACTACCCAAGAGTGTAAGATAGGACTATCTCAAATGCAAGATCCGTTAAGGCTACACAGAGAGTTCAAGGCTGGCCTGAGCAATTAATGTGTCCCTGCCTAAAATAAAAATGGTAAAAAATAGAACCATAGGAATGAGGATGCCAATGAGTTAGAAATTTAGTTTGGTGATACAATAGCTTCCTAATACAAAAGAGGCCCTATATTTAATCCCACACAAACACACAGACACACCACTTATTTTTTCAAGAGTTTTTAAATCCTCAGGAAAATATTTGCTTTAGAATGTCTTTCATTTTTCACACAAATAGGAAGGTTCGCTAATGTAATCTGAGGTCATTGGGTCTCAAAAATTATTATTTTCAAAGTAAAATCTATATCAGACCTCACAGGTATCATTGAAATGAAAGGAGTAACATTAGTCGTTAATGTGAAATGTCATAAAATTTCTCATACTTGTCATTCAATGTTTTTCCAAAGAAAACATAGTTTTTTTCCCTCTTGATATAGAATGTTATTAATAACCTTTGGCAACAAGCATTTCCATCCATGCAGTAGAAACCATTAGTGGCTCAGTATGAACAAACATTCTTCCTATACTATACTTATCTTCATTTGAAGTGATGGCATTATTACCCTGAAATTGAAGTTTGGTACCTAATTAAGATACTTTGGTTTGAAAACATGATCATTGTATTCCATTATACGCCAAGGGAAGCCAAATCATGAGACTTTTATGCTTTTGTTTGCCCCTTCTACTTTGTGGCAAATGATGTGAACGGAAAGACTTCTTCGAGATGTTATAATTCAAATGTAATTTAATGAGTGTGACTGGGCCTTAACAAATGGCACTTAGTGAGGCAGGCGCCCACTGGATACATTATCTACTCTGTAACCATAACACTGGGTTAGTCACTGTAAATGGCTTTAGAGGTCAGAGGGGCCTTTTTCCTTAGACACAGAGGGAAACATCATAGTCATTATGTGGCTTCACGATAGCTTTTCCTCTAATTAACTTCCTTGGCTCTCATTTTTCTTTATTTGGAAATACTCATTATTTAAAATGTAGACTGACTTTCCTAAGACTGAAGTGGGAGAGTGGCTATGCATGTTCATCCATAGTACAATATTCTATTGGAATATTTATAAAATTTGCCAGAAATGGTTATGTATTTTAAAAATGTTTATCATTTCTATCCTAAAACAAGACCAGATTTAAACATGGAATCAAATTATTATTTCTACTGCAAAGATAGAATAAAGAGATTGAAACTTTACTATCACATCTTAATTATTTATGTCCTAATATTCTCATTAATTTATAACCTAAAGACCAAATGGTTTGCATTGAATAAATTACTGAAGAAGGAGCATCATCATGTGTGTGCAAAGTTAAGATGTGAGGAGGACAGCACAGAATAATGATTATCCTCAGAGAATCAATGATGGAGTACATGAACATATGTTCAGACATAGAATGTATATAAAGGTTGGAAATAAAATGTAAATCAGATGCAGCTGAACAAACATGGCATTAATGTTCTCAAGAGAGTTAAAGTACTACAGGTGGCAGAGGACAGGACTGCAGCTGAGAGAGCTCACTCAGCTCCAGGGGTTCCCACACACACACATATGTACATACATACACACATATATATTACATAAACACTGTACCATAGCCTATAAAGGAGAGGAGGTCTCATTAGTTGCATGTGTCTACCAAAAGCACAGCTCTAATATTAAAGATAGTTTATTCTGGAGCCAAAGAACACAGATTTAGGGAACCACAAAGTATATGTTCCACAGGAACTGAGGAATCAGCTTCACAGGGTTCTTATAGTTTTACAGAACAAAGAAAGTCACAAGTCAATGAAACCTTAAAATACATTGGTGGGTGCACCAGCTAGATGGGCATGAAATGGGAGGAAAGCCATTGTGTGGGCACAGATGTTACGTAATGACATACTTAGCTCTTGAATTGGTGAGAGATAGAGTTCTGTTAACTTACTAGCCCCTAAGAGGTTTTTGTTGTTTGTTTGTGGTATTCTGTTTTTTGTATCACAAGGTATTAATCTAGATGCAGATTAGGGGAAGGAGTGGCTGTTCCAGAAAGCTAAAACCAGCCGAAGATTAAGTAAGTAGCCCATACTCAGCAAAATTTCAAGCTCTCCACAGCACTGAAACTCCAGTTGGTCCATCAGTCTCTCACTCAGAGGCTGCATTTGTGTATCCATCTCCCCCAATAAACCTCTCATGTGATGTCTGTTACCCAGTGTGATCTCTTTGCAGAGTCACAGCTTGGCCAAAGTATGCTGCCACTAAACCCTAACGGTGTTCTGAGCACACTCATTGTGTTCTCCCAGGTTGTATTTTATGACGCTGTACCTGTAAGGCCTCCTCTAGTTCTCTACTTGTTGGCATGATCTTTGTGTGTACTATGTGATGGTTTTCTTTGGATTATTCAAGCGTTCCTTTCTCCACCTGCAGAGAGTTGAGTACTGGCCAGACTTTGGTATTGGGTCATCATCTGCCTTCGTATTTTATAAACATTTTTCCATCTCCTTATGATTAGTTTAATAAAGATCTGACAGCCAATATCTGAGGCAGGAGAGGGAAGGCAGGACTTGTGGGCAGAGATAGGAACTGTGGGAAAAATTAAAGAAGCCTGAGGTTCTCCAGCACATATGGAGGTGGAAAGAATAGGTGCCAAGCCTGGATGAGAGGTAACAGGCCATGTGGCAGGCATGGACTAAAATAAACAGGTAAATTAAGTTAGACAAGTGAGCTCGGAGGTAGCCAATAAGGCCTGTTATTATTAAATAATACTAATAAGTCTCTGTGTCATTATTCCGCAGCTGGCAGGCCAACAACTGACAGGCAGATAGCTATTGACATTTGTATTTACTCATTAGTCAGCTTCTTTGAAGGTCTTCTCATTGGTTATTTTGATATGTGGTGTCTGGTGCTAAACAACCAGGAGGGTCACAGATGAACCTCTTTCCAAGAGTACTGGAAATTCCTAAACAATCCAAGCTGTTGATTTGACTCGTTTGTTTCTGCTGGCTTCTGTCATTCACCGTGTCTGACTCCAAAGCTTAGAGTTTGCCTCTTTTTTTAAAAAAAAAATTTTATTATTAATTTATTCTTGTTACATCTCAATGGTTATCCCATCCCTTGTGTCCTCCCATTCCTCCCTCCCTCCCATCTTCCCCTTACTCTCCTCCCCTATGACTGTTCCTGAGGGGGATTACCTCCCCCTGTATATGCTCATAGGGTATCAAGTCTCTTCTTGGTAACCTGCTGTCCTTCCTCTGAGTGCCACCAGGTCTCCCCCTCCAGGGGACATGGTCAAATGTGAGGCACCAGAGTACGTGAGAAAGTCATATCCCACTCTCCACTCAACTGTGGAGAATATTCTGACCATGGGCTAGAGTTTGCCTCTTGTGCTGTGTCTCCCCCACCTGCTCTAACCACTCATCTCTCCTCATGTACTCTGTTAATGTCCACTCTTTGTGGCTCCTGGAGCCTGCTATGCCCTCCTGGGTGCCCATCGTGTGCCCATCGTCTTTCTTTGACTTGCTGGAGTCTGTTGTATGCTTCGCCACTGAGATCCAGAGCATCTCTTGGCTAAGACACCTCTCTCCCTCTGTTGGGATCCTCCCTCTGACAAGATTCCTGTTTGCGACTTTTGTCCATAAGTGTCTCCCATCTCATCCTTGCTCTGCTCCTGGCGCCTTTTCACCCCATCCCTTGGCTCACTGCCTGAGCTTGACTCACCCGCCTTCTCTAATCTCTTTCCTCCTTAGAATCATAAAAACCAGATAATTAGTCTCAACGGCCAAAACGACACAGTTCATTTCCCAATTCCCACAGATTAAAACATCTGCAAGTGCATAAGCAAATGATCCCCAAAAATCTATCTCTAGACTTTCTCTGTTCTTCACTCTGAAAAAATCTCTTTTCTCTAAATCTCCTTTGCTCTCTGCTCCCTGAAAATATTTTAAGACCACTGCATAAACTTTCTGTATCTCAGGATTTATAAATTTATTTGGTATGGTTTACAATGCTATAAAATCTTAACAAGAAACTTAGCTTACGAGTTGTAATAAAAAGGGTTGTTAGTTTAAAAAATCTATACCCAAGTAATCTTAATTTGCATATAACATGCTTCTATGTAAGATGGGTTTAACTCTTGTTTAGAAAAGTAGATCCCGTATAGCATACTTTACATGTAACAGATTTAATTCTTGGTTCATAAAATAGAACTTGCTAACAACAAATGTTTGTTAGAGGTTTATAAATGCCTAAGGTCATAAAGGTCTATTCAGACTAACAAAAACTGACTTAGAGATATATGTGTAACCATTACATCTTTGCTAACACTTGGCTTAAAATTTTTTTATACAAGGAACAGGTTTATAAATTCCTAAGGTTGGATAGGTCTAGCAAGAATAAACTTGAGTAGTGTCTAACGTTTTTGTCTTTGGTAAACCTTAAGCTTTAACTATTGGGATAAACTGGGTCATATGATATTCTATAAAGGTATACTGTAAAGGGATCCAAAATAAGGTTTCAAATCTCTTTATGGACTGTATTTATGATTTAAAGTTCTATTTTGATGCTAAAGTATCTCCAATTCAATCTTCAATTTAAAGTTTTATGACTCAAATTTAACAGGGATAAAACTTTAAAATCTGATCTTATGAAACTACTAACTTGTTGCAAACTGTTAAAGATAAGGCATGCAAGATAATAATCAGCTACGTTATAAATGACCACGCTCTTTAACACATCAGAACAACGGTAGTAGTCACGATAAATACAAATGTAACCCTTAACAGGGACAAGATTTAGTCTTCTCTATATATTGTTAAAAGTTAAACCTGAATCAAGTAACTAAAATTAAATAAAGTTTGTTTAAAATCAGATATTTATTTAATAAATTAGATGATGGTCCTCAAACCCTTCAAGATCAGCTAAATTTTGCATTTAAGGTGTTTAATGTAAAGGCTTCCCTGGACAGACAAAATACTAGCTTCTGTAGCAGCAGCTGAGGCTATCTTCAAAGAAACGAAGATCACACCATTGGCCAAAGAACTGCCCTCCTGGCTCGCGTGCCACCAGGGCCTTGCCCAAACTGTTGGGTTAGCTGCTATTCTCTGTCATAGCAATGTAGGTCAGCTTTCCTAAGTTGCTCCTCTGCAACAATCTCAAAGAGTTAATACTGTCCTGTGTGACAACTAAAGACTGATGCCCTCTCTCTATAACAAAGCCATTGAGATCACTATGGAAGACCCTAGGATGGCTGTCCAGGTAGCAAGCAGGTGAGTCTTTGTCATTGTAATTGATACAGGGGCCATTTGGTTTACACTTCCTTCTCAGATCTCTGTGATGTCATTGACAGCCAGCCCTAAGGCTTTATCAGTTTCCCAGTACCAAGCCAACTTTAGCCAGCTCTTCCCACCTAAGGCTACAACTTTCCTGTCTGTCCATTTCATATGTAAAATTTATGTCTTGCTTTTGCTGGATCTACTAGGACCTACTTGCTGAGAAAGACTGTTGTAGTCACAGGTTCATAATTTTAAATATTCTTTTGGTTGTTTTCTGAATATAGATTTAAACGTGCTTCTCACTGTGATGAAAATACCTCTACTCTATTCAACTCTCTCTCTCTCTCTCTCTCTCTCTCTCTCTCTCTCTCTCTCTCTCACACACACACACACACACACACACACACACATTTCTGTCATGCAGATAACTTTTCAGACTTTGTTTTGCTATGGCTCAAAGATGTAGGTCTCCTTCAGCTGCTTACAGACACTTGTGAACTGCCTTTTCTACAATGAGGATTTCAATGCAGATTGCAAACTGTGATGGGTCATATATTTGAATGCTTGCTCATCAGTGAATGGCACTACTTAAAATGGATTAGGAGGTGTGGCCTTGTTGAAGCAGCTGTGGCCTTGTTAGAGGAAGTGTGTCACTGGGGATGGCCTTTGAGATATCAAAAACTCAAGCCAAGACCAGTGTCATTCTTTTCCTGCTGCCTGCGGGTCCATGTATTGAACTCTCAGCTAGTTCTCCAGTGCCATGTCTGCATGCATGCGTCCGTGCTCCCCGCCATGATGAGGATGAACTATACCTCTAGACCTGTAAATAAGGCCCTAATTAGATGCTTTCTTTATGAGAGTTGCCATGGTCATGGTGTCTCTTTACAGTAATAGAACATGGACTAAGGTGATGATAGTGATCATACTAATATACCTAAAACTTTTTATCTTTTTAATCAACTTTGAAATTTTCATGTAATTGTCAAGAAGTTGTGGCTTGACTCCATTTGTCACAGTCAAGAGCTTAAACTCTCTGGCTTATTGCCTATCCCTGAGGGTGGGCTCTTTCCTTCCCCTAGACTTGGGACTTCTTTTTACCCTACCAGGTAGCCAAGACCACAAGCCTGGACTTTGCAAGTGTACATCCAAGACAAAGATTTTCCTCGACGCTCATCAACATTTCCTTCAGTCCTCAGGCTATATCTGCCCCAGCAGGTTTCTACTCAGCTGATGGACACCATTCAGGAATCAGTCATGATCTACAAACTGTTCCAAAGTGACCCACCCTTCTCCAGCCCTAGATGGTCCTGCAGAACCAGCAATTCCTGGGCTTGCTAGGTCATTATAAACCAGGCCAGCCAATGGGACTGCTTCCTGTATCTTCAGGACAAATTAGTGAACCAGCTGCTTCTGAAGAATGCCCCCTTCCATTGCCAGAATCCCCTCTCCTTCCTGGCCTTGGACTGACTTTCCAAAACCCCAGGGCCCTGATGGTGACCCTCCTCAGCACTGAAGCAGTCAGAAATTATTGCTGCCTCTTATCATCAACAAAAGGCTTGAATGTCACCACCTAAGGAAAATGCAATTTACCAAACTCCAAAAAGTAGCCCAAGTATACAGAAATGAGCTCAGTCTGGAGGAGCTCTGATAGCTAAATGAAAGCCACCATTCCTCAGAAACTTGTGAAGCCAGTTCCTATAAAAAGAAATCAAGCAAAAACAAAACAAACAAACAAATAAAACAACTACCACCAACACCACCAATAATCAGAGAATTCTCTCTTGAAGTAAATGACCCATGTCTCTCCAAGATGATGAGAGTAAAGGATGGTTGAGGGACCGTCCATAAACAAGACATTTATAAAACCCCCTGAAGGGTCAAGGAATTCTGTGAAAGATGAAGCAGAATGAATATAAGTGCTTGGAGATAGAGAAAAGTTGTGTGAAGTACTGTTTTCTAAGCAAAGTGCGGTCTTGATAACCATCAGTGCACAGCAGCTGCCCCTACTGGCTGTGGACTCACAGATGAAAATCTCTCCTAACAGTCAACTGCAGATGAGCAATGGATTCAGAGAACACTTCCACTTACTGCCGAAGTATTGGCAACCACCAGGTTCCAGGAGAGGAAGAGGCACAGTGCCCAGCTGTGTGCCCATTTGTGAACACAGCAGGCTCTAATGGATGCTTCTGAACCCAGGGCCACACAGATGGCTGTAGTTAAAGTCCGCGGGACACAGAACAAATGTAATGGGCAAGGAGAAGAGGAGGAAGAAGAGGAGCTGGCTGGGTTAGGAGGGAAATAGGAAAAGATGAAGGAAGTGTAACTGGAATGGGATATATATATATATATATATATATATGTACACAACTGTCGTAAACCAAAGTTTATTAATACAGTGGATGAAATTTGTTTGATTTTCATTCAGCGTCTTTCTAAAGCACATGCTTGTTCTTCAAAGTCACCGCCTCCCCCTCACTCCCCAGCTCCATCCCCTGCCACACCTCATCAACCTGAAACACTAGCAACGAGACGGTGACTACACATTTCTGAATTCTGCTATTGTCACAGTTCCTGCCTTCCATAAATACTGTTTCTGCATCTTTTCCTGGGAAATTTTATTTTCATTTGAATTCCATTTCTGACTTAATTTTTCTAGAAGGCTTTCCCTAGCCACTTTCTCTCTATCAAAAACAAAGTGGGTGGAACACTTTGTTTCTGCTGGGTTTTACCTATTTCTACTTTTGCATTTGAATTTTAACCTCAGTTAACCTTCTTAACTCAGTAGAGATATAGATCATCAAGACCCGGAATTCTGCCAATTATCTTATGACAATAATTGCCCAACACATGTTAGGTTTTGGTCACTAAAAGAAGGAATAAATCTTGAATGAATGAGTGAATGATTGAATTGATGAATGAATGAATGAATGAAGAGTGTGTGAATGAATGCCTGGACACTTTAGAGTCTCAAAATACTCATACATCAAACCCTGGGCCTCTTGTGTCTCCACTAAATTATCTCATTAAGTCTCAAACTCCATTTAGAATTAAGAAACTAAAGAGTTTTAAAAGCATCTGAGAACCACAAGCTGAGGTCAGAGTTTCTGTGTCACACTAGAGGGCATTCAGCTTGGAAGTATCCATATAGGATAGACAGGGATAATACAACACACAAGCAGTAACAAGAAAGAAGTAGGAGAGGATTAATGAAGGGCATCCTGCTTCTATCTAGATTATAATATTTCACAGTCCGCCAGGAAAACAACCTTACATAATGACTTCCTTGAGGAGTCACATTTCCTCCAGTCACTACTAACTCCATTTTTATCAAATGGAAGTCCTTACCAATGAATTAACGCTTTCTTGAGAACACTTATATGCTAGGAGAACTTTATTCAGGAACTGCAGCATTTCAATTCACTTAATATAGATTGCCTATGAATTGGATCAGCAGTTTCATCTCACCATGTACCACATCCTGTAGACTAGATGGAAAATTTTTGTGTGAAGAACTTTCATAATGAATATTCTTTGTTTTGATTTTAAATTTTTTTTATTCAGATTACATCTCAATTGTTATGCCCTCACTTGTATCTTCCCACCTCTCCTCCCTCCTTTTTCCATCCTATTCCCCTCCCTTAGATCTGTGACAAAAGGAGACCTTCTCCCTCACTATAAGATCACAGCCTATCAGGTCTCTTCCTGGTAGCCTTCTTCCTCTTCCTCTGTGTCTCCCCACCAAGGGGAGTTGGTCAAATAAGAGGCACCAGAGTTCAAGTCTAAGTCAGTCCCTGCTCTCCACACAATTCTGGAGAATGTGCTGACCATTGGCTAGCTCTGGATAGAGGGTTTACTGCATGCATTGTCCTTTGTTGATAGAGTAGTTTGGGCTGACTCACCTGGGTCCAGATCTGCCAGCCTTAGTGGTCTTCTTATAGATTTCTAGGATCCTCTGGATCCTTCTATTTCCCCATTCTTCCCTGCCTATCTCACCTGGAGTCCCAGTCCTTAGTCATCAGAGAAATGCTAATCAAAATGAATATTCTAATTGTAGAGAAATTCATTAAGACATGTGGACTCTGAGTGTGGTTAATTTCAGTGTAATATGTTTTTTATTTGAAAATTCTTTGTAACAAACTTTGAATTAAGAAAAAGACTAATTTTAATAAGTAAAACATCAGCTGGTTAGTCAAAGTGATGGGAATCTTAGAATTATCACTCATGCTATCCTTTTTAAGAAAATGATTTAAGAGGCAGAATAAATTGTTTAAGGGGTTATTAAGTTGGAGGATTTTGATATAATACATAAGCAACTACCTCGCCTATGGGAAAATTCTGGTAGCTTAAAATGAAAAGGGTGCATATATCATCATTTTTCATCGGCAGTATGGAAGGTCATTGTATATGATTATATCTGAAAATAGTATTCTTAAAGGACTAGCACACTTCCAAATTTTTTCTTTTGATTCTCCAGAAGTCTCAAACAATGTCTTGTGGTCATAGTCATCCTCCTCCTCCAACTTTTCCCAGATCCAATCTTCCTTCCTATTCAACCTCCATTCCCTACCCAGCCAGTTTGTGGCCTTAAAAAGTCTAGCCTTATTTCTGCTGCCTATATGCTCATTGATGTGTGGTCTTCCACTGGAGAGTGGTCAGTGTACCATTGGCTACATTCTTAGAGAAAACTGCCTCTTCTCTTGCCAGCAGCTAAAGATTGCCAATAACATTTTAGTTGGGGATGGGATTATGTGCACAATAACCCTCTGTGTGGTGGGGTTTGGCACGGCTTGGGTTCGTCTTGTGTATATTGTCACAAGCACTGCGAGTTTATGTGTACATTGCTGTGCCCAGAAGATATTGCTTCCTTGTAGTTCATCACTGCCTCTGGCTCTTACACTCTTTTTAGCTGTTTAAATACAATAATCCCCTGAGCCTTGGGAGAAAGGAGTGTAGTATATATGTTGCCTTTAGAGTTGGGCGTTCTACAATCTCCTATTCTCTGCACCTTGGCCAGTCAAGTGTTTCTATGTTAATCACCATCTTCTTCAAGTAGAAGTTTTCCCTGAAAGATGTATTGTTCTCTAAGTGTGATGATGTATTGTTAGGATTTGGTTTAATATGGAGTCCATTTAACAATAGTAGTAGATTCTCCACTAGGCCTTACAAAAAAACATGTCTAGCCACAGGTTCTTAGCCTGACAATGGTTCCAGAAATGTATTTCATCTTGTATAGAAGGATTTAAATCCAGGTGGAAAGTGGTCGTTTAATCAGATGATGTTTGTGCCATTATTGCACCAGTGGGAATGTCTTGCCAGGCCAGCCATCACTGTAGCTTTAACAGTTTATACCCAGGTATAAGTGATGACTATCATTACCCTTTGGTAGTTGCACAGTATCCTATAGCTGAAATGGTTTATACCTGGGCGTAATTGATGAATATTATTGTTATCTGGTAGCTGCACAGTTCCTTTTAGCACTATGAAAGCTAGCTCTGTAGGACAATACTTCCATGTTAGTACCACTTTGATTTCTTCATGTTCCATGACTCATGTATGTGGTTTTCATGTCAAGTTATAGAGAGTGTAACCAAGAGCTTTTGAAATAGCCTGTAATGTTTGGATGTATATGGGGCCTCCCTGGCCAACAACTTTAAAAGAATTATTCCATTGCTGGCACATTTTAAATTAATGCTGTATCAAAAGTGTTCATGAATGGCATTGTATTAGTTCTAGAACAGTAGCTCCCAGCTAAGAAATATATCAATATAAATTTAGACATATAACATTATTCCTGTCCTTGGTTACCCCCTTTTATAAAAATTCATTTTCCACATTTATCTCTAGACTTGGTTTTTCTTCACTTCTTTGCTGGCTTCCATGTTTGATTGAATTTTCTTCTCAATTATATAAGACTCATAAACATAGGATGGGAAGATACAAGTTATGGGCAGAAAATCATGTCTATGATCCTCACTAGCCATGGGAAGTTTGGGGGAAAATATTCACATTCCAAAAAGCTTGCTTTCCATTTGGAAAAAAAATGTTCCTATATGGCAGAGTGCTTCACAGTGAAATATAAGGTATCCCACTTATAACAAGTAGAGGATTATATAAAGCTTAATAAGCCTTAATAATTGGTAGCTGTTAGAATCCCCACCCTCTAAACATCTATGAATATGGAAAAAGATAAATGTGATTTGTTCCTAAAAAATACACATAGGTTTAGTGTAAGCAACGATGCAGAACAACTACCAAACTGACTGCTCTGTGCCAGGAAGAAGGTTTTATATATATATATATATATATATATATATATATATATATATATATATATATATATATATAGAGAGAGGAAGGAGGAGAGAGAGAGAGAGAGAGAGGGGGGGGGAAGGGAGGGGAGGAAGGGAGGGAGGAAGGGAGGAAGGGAGGAAGGAGATAAGCAGTGGCATCTGGGAAGTCCAAAGCAGTCATGGCTACCTCCCTGGGCAGAAAGGAGAGGAGGCGATTGGCGAGTGCCAGGGTTGTCTCTCTTAGGAGCAGAGAGAAGAGCTGGAGCAGGCAAAAAGCTTCCTGTGTTATAGATAAAAAATCCCTAGGTTGAAGGGAGAGAGAGCCCTGTGAACTGGAACAGCATGGAAATTTGTGGGATCAGGGAGGGGTTTTGCCAGCCAGAAGAGGTCTTTGCTAAGCACCATAGGTACCTGTTAGTGAGGACCAGAGGAGCCTGGGGTTTAGCATGGGCTTTGGTCATTGTCACTAGGAAAGTGACTCTGCTTGGTTGATAGAGGAATGATGAGCATGAGCTCTGACCTATTTTTCAGCAATCACTCAGTTATACATACTCTCTTTTGGAGTTTGGGACCTCGCAGTGACAATATGACATAGGAATTTTTCTTACATTCCCTTCTTACGTTCATTTAAAATAAATAGCATTGCAACCCCATCTTAAAATAATAAACACTGTGAAGTATTCGATATATATATATATATGGATTGTGGTAAACATCATAACAGTAAAAATTATTTCTTCCTAAATTACATTAAAATGAAAATGCAATGATTGATCATATTCATAAAGATAACAAATGGTTTTGTTTTAATGAAAAAAGTTGACACATCATCATTCCCCAGTAATATGGTCAGATTACTTTCCATAGCTAGGGAGACACACAGGCCAGGAAAGTGATGAATGAATGACTGTGAAGGGAACATTACAGAAACGGACAGGAGAAGCCTGAGACTCATTCAGAATAATGACTCAGAAGAACCTGGAAATGATTTTCATACTTGCTACCAAGTGAAAAAAATGTGCACTCTTTAAGAGCCTCTACTGATGTATTATAACAGCAACTTGAATGCATAAGCCAATAAATTATCCCCCACTTGCTAAATACAGGATTCTTGTTTGTGTGTTTTAATGGAATTCTTATTGCACACAGGGGAGGGGCTCTGTGCTGAGGTCTATGGTGAGGAATCCCTGAGCAGTCATTGTCTCCTGGAGCTCCTGGGTTTTGGAAATGGAGTCCTCTAAAAAGCACCCTCCTGCTCCCAGCTCCTAAAGGCAGCGGAATAGGAACTGCCTTTTGTGTTTCCTCCTCCCTGAGAAGTGTTGGCTAGAACGTCTGTTCTCTATTCTCTCCTTTTTTTTTCCCTGTAGAAACTAAAGAAAAGAATTCCCAGAGGTCATTGGCTCCTGCTCTCGTTTCTCTGAGCAGGCAGATCTGTTTGCTTTTGTCTCTGATTCTCTGAAGACTACAGCCAAAGGAACTCAGAATACGTGTGTCTCCTCAAGCTTGCAATTAAAGATGCTAAGTTTCTAGCACATGGCTGCTTTCTTTTTTATGTTCATTAAGTGACTGTTTGATAAGAATGGCTTATGGTGTGATCGTTTAGTTATTAGTGTTCTATATAGCAGAATAGCCAGAGGTTCATACACGAATGTGTACACTAGCTGGTTGCAGTAAAGAAACTGACATGACTGCTCCATGGTATGGTTAAAGGGAACATTTTTATTGCAGATATTGATAAACCAGCCTACCTTCATTTTAGGCTTAAAATCCATCTTATAGTAAAGACAAACTTCATTCATTCCTGTTTAGGATAAAATTTGTTTCTCAAGAGTTGGGGTATGCCCCACTTGTAACCTTAACTACAGCTAGTTCTATACTGTGCATTCCAGAAAATGGCAATCATGTCTTTGTTTCAAAAGCTTATTATGATCTCTTGTTGTTATGACTACCTTGTTGTGGGTACTTTGTTACTACCTTGCTAGGACCACCTTGTTATGGCTACTATGTTACTACCTTGCTATGATCATTTTACAACCATTTCTTTGTTTCACAAGAAGTTGGTATGGGCAACTTGTTATACTTGTGTTCTGCTTCTGCAACTCTACCTATTTGCTTTCTAAATCTCCCATTTGGCAACACCCTACCATTGACATAAACACTCTTATCTCACTCATGCCCAACACTGATCTCTTGAAGCTTACTCTGAGGGAAAGACAGACAATGTATGCAAATAAAA
Source organism: Acomys russatus (assembly GCF_903995435.1). Taxonomy (NCBI): domain Eukaryota; kingdom Metazoa; phylum Chordata; class Mammalia; order Rodentia; family Muridae; genus Acomys; species Acomys russatus. Next base: position 47,809,501 of record NC_067157.1, on the reverse strand, counting down.
TAAACTTCCTTTAATTAATTTTCAATTAATTGCTTGCTTTAAATTATTTGGTCATGATCCTGTGGGTTGGTAGTCTTTCTCCTTGCATTTATGAGAGGGAGGGAGGGAGGGAGAGAGAGAGAGAGAGAGAGAGAGAGAGAGAGAGAGAGAGAGAGAGAGAGAGAGAGAGAGAGAGAGAGAGAGAGAGAGAGGGAGGGAGGGAGAGTGCAGGCATCTGGTTGTGTCTAGAGCAGAAAGAGGAAGAAGTAGACTGAATATGGCCAGCAGACTGGACATGGCCAGGGCAATCTGAGAGGTGGGGATAGCAGAGGATAGAGAAAATAGAGAGTATAGTGAGAACAGTAGGAGCTGAGGATAGCAAGAGTGGCTGGGTTATATGAAGATGAGTATCTGGGGGGCAGGAAAGCCTGTGAGCTGGGGCGGGGGCCAGGCATTTAGGATAGAGGGAGAGAAGAGAAGGGCTAGAATCCATGCATAAACCTTGAAGTGCAGGTACTTGTGATATTGAGGAGGGCTAGAGTCCAGCATGCACTTTGATACGCTGATAGGCGGTTACTCCTTCTGCAGAGGTAAGGAAAATGACTCCTTTCTGCAGATGGGAACCAGTTTAGCAAGTTCCTGAAGAATGCTGGTTTTTATCTGCCCTGGCCAGAAATCTTCCTAGAAGCCAGATTGAAATATTAATTTCTGAATATTTTAATTACTTTTTTTGGTGTTTGGGAAATTGGGATTTCCTTTCAAACCTGACAAAATAATTTTAAAATTATATTTTATAGGTACAGTGCATGAAAATCATGATCACAAACTTTATTCTTTATAAAGGATGTATTTGCTAAATTTCAATATGGAATATTAAGCCCATTATTCAGTGCTCTTTTGTCCTCCAGCCAAGTCACAGCGACACTTGGGTGACATTGTTCACCATTATATTCTGTTCAGGTCATGTAGTTATGAAACCAAGGCAAAAATGACTTTATTTTGATGATTAATAGCTAATCTCTTCTGGTTTCACTTTCTTTGTAAATGTAGCATAGTTTGTCAAACTGATATTGGAATCTCTCTTTGATCTCCCCTTACTTACCCAATCCACGCATTCTCTGTCAAAGAACTCATATGGAACACAGTGCACATTGTAGATGAAAAATAGAATTCATTCTATAATTACATAAGGCACTCTTAGTGGTGAGAGTGCAGTGACCAAATGGAGCAATATGAAGGAAAACACTCTTATGTCACAAGAATGGACCCGGTTCAGAGAAAGCATAACATGTGTTGACCTATTGTATTAGTTGGGAGTTCCCAGAGGAATAGAAACAGTAGAATGAATATATATCCTACAATGGGACTCACAAGATGGTAGTCCCTTACAAGGTAGGGACTGGGTAGCCCAACAAGGGTAGTGCTGGCTGGAGAGACTGAGTACCTGGTAGCTGTTCCATCCATGGGGCTAGATGTCTCAGCTGTCTGAATCTGCTGCTGTGTCCCGAAAAATGCTTGAGAGATATTGGCTTCAGTGTTTACTTCAACCCGAAAGAGTTAGGGTCTGATGTTTAGCAGGTAATGGCTGTAGCCACAGGAATAACATAGACATGCCCACCGGAGAGAAGAAGCCAGGGCAGGCAAGCAAATAGCACTGCTTTCTCCGTGGGCCTCTTTATCACTTTTATCACTGGACTTTTACCAGAAGGGGCTACAAAGGCTAGGAGGGGTCTTTCCCCCGATAAACCCTCTTGGAAACAGACTTAAAGACCCAGCCAGAGCTGTGGTGTCTCTTAGTTGACTCCTGATCCACTCAGGTTGACAGTCAAGATCAGTCAAACAATCTGCTTTTTTTTTTTTTTCTTTTAAAACAACTTTCCTGGGGGTTATTTTTCAATCCCAGGTGATTGACAGGTCTCTTTGGATTGACCTTGACCTTCAGAGGAGGGCAAAATGACATGTCTTTATGTTTCACCAGAAAGCCATCAGCTAACTAGCAATCTTACTCTGTAAAGAAAATCATACCTGCACCCAGGGTGACAGACACAACTCAGATCACATTCTTTTGAGGAAAAAAGGTTGAAGGAGAGATAAACATGTTTTTGTTTAGATCCCCAGTGTGGGATGAGGAACAGACTTTTGAGAGAGCAGGATGTTTTTCCACTTAGAAGTGGAATCACTTTGTCGGGGAGCTTGTATATTGGCAGCTGAAAACATCCTAGTAGAGACTCTGAAAGTTTATATATATCCAAAACAGAAGGCTTGAAGGAGAGGCCTTGTGATTGTTTTGGCTGCTCATCCCTGCCCGTCAAGAGATGTTCCTAGAGAGAACTGCTCCAGGGAAAGCTTCAAGGCTTTGGACTCCAGCTGAGGCTTCAGGTTCTGGCTGCAGCAACTTTGATGGGATTGCTGGTTTGCTGAGGTCTTGCTGACTACGCCAGGAGAATTGTTCTTCGGAATTAATATCCTTAAGGTTTCACTATTGTGTTCTTTAATCTCCTTTTTCTATTGTTTGGGTTAGATGGGTTGTAAGGGAGGGAGGCTCATTTAATAAATTCATAATAAAGTATAGTTGTTAAGAAAATTGAGCCTACAAAAAGTGACCAAGTAAATAAAAAAGAATTAAAGGGGAAAACAGATCTATGAGATGGGATCAGGCAGGCCTTTCAGGCAGTAACCAGCCTTCCTTTGATGAGCCTCAGCATAACTCTCCAATAAGCTGCAGTCCTTCACAGTCTGCTGCAGGGTCCCCTCTTGAGCCCATGGTATCATCAAAAAATTGAACACATAACCTTTTCTGTTTCTTGATTATGGTCTCTGTGACCCAGACTCCAGTTATTCGGTTGTCGTTATTATCATCATCATCATTTTTTAATTTTACATTCAAACTGCAATTTTTCCTCTCTCCTCTCTTCCCACTAACCCCCGCCCCCGACCTCCCATTTGCCCTCCCAATCCACCCCTCATCTACTTCTCTTCAGAAAAGGGCAGGCCTCCCATGGATAACAGCAGCCAAACATATCAAGTTGCAGTAAGACTAGGCACCTCACCTAATAGTAAGGCTGAAAAAGGCAACCCAGCATGAGGAAAAAGGTCCTGACGAGCAGGCAAAAGAGTCAGAGACAGCCCCTGCTTTCATTTTTTTAGTAATCCAGCAAGAACAAGCTATAGAACCATAACATATTGCAGAAGGCATAGGTCAGACCCATACAGGCTCCCTAATTGTTGGTTCAGTCCTACGTGCCCTGGTTAGTTGATTCTGTGGGCCATATTCTTGTGGTATCCTTGACCCCTCTGACTCCTACAGTCCTTCCTTCTCCTCCTCTTCTGTGGGATTTCATGAACTTTGTCTAATGTTTAGCTGTGGGTCTCTCTGCATCTGCTCCCATCAGTTGCTAGATGAAGCAAGCCTCTCTGATGACAACTGGTCTAGGCACCAATCTATGAATATAGCAGAATATCATTAGGAACTGTTTCACTGACTTTTTCCCCATTCATATTTGGTTCTATCCTAGGTCTCTGGGCTATCCAGACTCTGGGTCCTGGCCCTTCAAGCAATGTCAGGGGTGTGCTCCCTCTCATTGCATGGGTCTCGAGTTGGACCAGTCACTGGCTGGATACTCCCACAATTCCCATGCCACCTTAACCCCAGCATATCTTGTACACAGGACAAATTGTAGGTCAAAGGATTTGTGGCTGGGCAGGTGTCCAAATCTTTCCACTGGAAGTCCTGGCTAGTTACAGTAGATGGCCCATTAAGGTTCCATATCCCCCACTGCCAGAAGTTTTAGCTAGGGTCGCCTTTGTATTCCTGGGAGTTTTGATTGCACTAGTTTTCCAGCTTGTCCCCAAGATGCTACCAATTCCAGTTGTCTCTCCCAGTACTCTCTGCCTCCATCCTCCCCAGCCTGATACCCCACTACATCTACCTGCATTGTCTATTCTATTTTCCCTTCCCAGGGAGACTCATGTGTCCTCTCCTCCCTCAAGCCTTCCTTGTTACCCAGCTTCTCTGGGTCTGTGGATTGCAGCACAGTTATCCTTTACTTTACAGCTAATACCCATTTATAAGTGAGTAAATACCATGTTTGTTTTTCTGGATCTGGATTATCTCACTCAGGATGATTTTTTTCTAGTTCCACTTGCCTGAAAATGTCATGATATCGTTGTCTTTAACACTTGAGTAATACCCCATTGTGTAAATGTACCACATTTTCTTTACCTATTCTTTGGTTGAGGGACATCTAGGTCATTTCCAGTCTTTGGCTATTATTAATAAAGCTGCTATGAATATAGTTGAGCAAATTTCCTTGTTGTATATTGAGGTGTCCCTGGTTCCCTGTAGGGACTTTCCTATTTCTTTCAAAGGTAAATAGTCCAAGGATAGCCTAGAACACAAGACTGCCTCCAGCAAAGGTCAGCAACTCAAAGGTCACAGCATGCAGCCTAAGCATGGGATTTCTAACACAGCAGAATTTGGCACGGCTCCCCACATCATATACCTTTGTGGTATATGCATATGTGATATATGACTGACTGACTTTTGGGTATATGCCCAGCAGTGGTATAGCTGGCTCTTGAGGCAGATAGATTCCCAATTTATCTCTTATAGCTTTGCTTTTTCCTCCTTTCCCTGTTTATATTCATTCGTGTACCTAGGATCTTCAGCCACTGTCTCTCCCAACAGAGCGCACAGTAGATTGTTGCCACTTCCTGATCACAATTTACTACCTACTGCGGGGCGGGAAGCAGCAGAAAGGCTCAACTACATGGCTGGTTCCAACTTTAAATTAGACCTTTGACTTCCAGTGAACTCATCAGACATTTCAAGATCTGTCTCACTTTCTAATTTCCGTTTACTTTCCCATTGTTCAGATGACTTAATTTATGAGCACGGCAAGCAATGAATTCACTCCCCTCACCCATGCTTCTTGCTGTACTGCCCTGCTTTCTTCCCCCATGACATTTTGTGTCTTATTACATGTTTCCATTCTCTTCACTTGCATCTAATGCTCTAGTATCTGCGTACCTGAGATTCTCCTTGTGCCCTGGGATGTTTTACTACTGTCCTTTCCTTTTTCTCTTTCTGAGCCTGAAAACCTCAGCTTAAAATCCACATACCCAGGAAGTCTGCCTCTTGTGTTCCTTCTCAAATACTCCTTGCCTGGGGCAGTACCTGGAGTAAAGCCTTGGCATTTAATTTATATGCTGGATACATTCACATAGAATATTTTTCTTTGATGATTTATAAAAATGCCCTTGATATATTTATATCATAATACATCATATATATAAATACCATCCATATATATGATGTATTTGCATTAGTTGATAGATGAAGGATGTGTGTTAACCTTTAAAATATTAGCTATGAGCTGTCAATAATTAAATAATAAAGTCTGTATTCATTTCTAAAATGTCCCCTATAAAATCTTCTTTTTTAGAAATTTTTTTCTTACAGTTTATTCTGATCATGGTTTCCCATCCCCCATCTCCTCCAAAACCCTCACTACTTCCCTACCTACTAAACTCTCTCTCTTCCTCCAGCAAGTAGCCTTCTCTATCCCATCGCCTCTCTGTATAAATAACTGGTTCTCTGCACTATAAATAATGGTGTGTATCACACAGTTGATTACGGGCTTAGGGAATGAAAGCGTCTGAAGGGAAGTCAGATATGAATTCCTGAGTGCTTTTATAAATATTTGGACTGACAAACTCCCTGATGAATTAGATAAATTCTTCAACAGCTTAGCCAATGAATGCCTCTTCCACACCGTTGGGAGTTTATCATATAATCTCTGGGATAAGTTCCTGGGAAGTTATCTTGTCTTAATCACTGTGATATGATGAACAGCCAAAGTATGGGCTAGAGAAAAAGCAGTAATAAGCAAGAGCTGGCAATAATTGCCTTTATGGTTCTCCCAAAGAAAATGAACAATTTAATTGCACCAGGCGTATCAAGGGGCAAACTCAACCTCACATCACAATGCTAAGAATTACACAACGGTTGTCTTTGGCCCATGGTACCAAACTCCCTGTTTACAGACTTTCTTTTTCTCAGGTGGAACGCACAGGGAAAGGCTCTTCTGATCTAATTATTTCCCATGTCCAAGTGAGACTTTGACAGGATATTAGGAACATTCTTCTTAAAAGTTACCCTCTGTCTATGTGCTGGTATCAAAACATAAGCAATCAGAGCCAAGAGGAATGGATTCATTTTCTTCATATGTGAGTCAGTTAACTTTGTAAAAAAGAATACACAGTATGTATTGAGTAGTGATTTCAATGGCTCTGAAAAGAACAAGATTGTAATACTAGCTAAATTGCTTATGAACACTGTCAGTACTTCTGCCTTCTACCATACAGAGTCAGGCCACCTGGAAGGGCATTTGGAAATCAGTCTGCTCCTTCTGTTTCCTCTTCTGTACTTGTTTTTTAGTTCCAATCCCACTCTATAGAACTGGTTCTCCTGGAGCTGAGACTTCCGGTTTATTGAACTCAGAGACTTTCTATCAGTCTTGCCTCTCCAGAGACAGTCTCACCAGCTGACGACGTAATCTTATAACTGAAGCTTTTGTTTGCTTTCTCTTGTAATACTGATTGTTTCTCTTTGGAGCCCATGTAAACTCTCACTTTTGTTTCCATGTAATCATTCTTAATAGTTTTGGGGTGTGTTTAAATCTCATTTAACCCCCACGCTTAAACTACTTATCCAGTGGAGAGTCTACTACACTCTTGCTTTTATCTTTAACCTTTCTGTTAGTCCAATGCACACATTTTTAGTGACATTAGGATAATCACAGCTCTAAAAATTCCAGTTCGTTTTTATTCCCTATGTCACAAAGTGTCCTAAATTGAACACTGTCAGCTATTTTCTAGTCATTATCACCATCATTATCCTGAATGTAGCATCCATCTTTCTTTTATAGGATGTTCACTCGTGTCTAGAGATCATATTGAGTGCACTGAGAAAATTATGCCATTAATCATCCCAATACCTCCAGATAAAATAGGTGAATTTTGTCCAACTGAGAACATCTCATAGTGTTTAAGTTGCAAGGGTCAAATAACAGCCTAAGGTTTTTTTGGCACCCAAACCAGAGGCATTTTAACTAGCTCACTCTACTTCCCTAATGGTCCTCTGCCACAGCCAATCACTTCCCAGGATTGTTATGTCTTAACTATAACATAAACTTGACTCATCCTGCTCTTATTCTCCTACTGTAGGAATTTGGTGTCTCGCTTCTAAGCAAGTCATCTTGAGACTATTATTACCTCAGGCCAGATTTAAATGAAAATATAAAAATCCTGGACTCTCCCAGCAGAAGAGCTTTTTTAAAAAAAAATCTCAATTTTGCTTTCTGTGTGAGATGAGTAGCCCATTATATTTAAAAACATGAAAAATAAAAACACAGCATTAGAACATAAGAAATGATAATATAATTTACGAACACTGGAAAACAAACTAAATCATTAGTTACTGTTAGCATTGCAATGCTACTGATGCTGAAGAGAAAGCACACAATTAAAAATTTAGTTTCATCTAATTTAAATGAAAGAATGTATACAACTAGTAAAGGAAATATACTGAAGATGATATTTGCAGTTAGCAGGTAGCTTTTGATAGCATTATATTAGTTTAACCATTTTAGGAAGAAATCATAACTTTGCTACAGGTTTTTGTCTTTCAAAATAGTTTGTTTTCATGCTTTCCAACTTATAGCCTTATTACAGTTTTAGTTTTCATTATCCTGCACATGAGAAATGTCCGACAGAATCTCTTTCCTAATGGGAAATTTTTTTTCTGTTACATACAGTGGTGGTTTGTGACTTCTCTTTTTATTTATTTATTTTTAATTTATATATTCACTTTACATCCTCATGATAGCCCCCTCCCTCCTCTCTTCCCAGTCCATCCCTCTCACTCTCTTCCCCAGATGCTAAGACTCATAGCCGAGCATTAGGTGGAGCTCAGAGCTTTGGGGGTCCTGTGGAAGAGGGCAGGGGAGGATAAAAGGACACTGAGGGGACAAGAAGACCAGCAGAGTCAACTAACCTAGACCCATGGGGACATACAGAGATGGAAACAGCAACCAAGGAGCATAAATGGACTGAAGCTGGGTATAAACATATGTAACCAATGGGCAGTTTGATCTTCATGTGGGTCCCCTAGTAAGTTGAACGAGAGTGTCTTTGACCTAAACTCTGTTGCCTGCTTTCGATCACGTAGCCCTAACTGGGGTGCCTTACTTAGCCTCAGTGGATGAGGAGGAGCTCAGTGCTGATGTGACTTGATTGCTAGGGTAGGTTGGAGGGAGGGCCTCCCCTTCCCTAAGAAACATTAAAGTACAAATATAACCTAAGTTAAATATTTGACTGAAGAATTGGGCTAATATACATGATTGGCTTACAGTTTATGTGTGGTGTGCTTGTGTTTTTGTTTTGAGTGAGTTATCTGCTTTATTTAAATTGGCTGTTTCTGTCATATTTCCATTCCTACCCCCGATGAAGTAAGAACCCACACATGATACATAATCTTAAACAGAAAACTATCTTCCTGCAAACAACAACGACAAACTGCTCTTAAACATTGCTCCGAGGATGTTTGTGACCACAAACCTTGACAGAAATGACACAGTAAGGTGAGTCATGCGATTGCACCAACTTCCCTCCTGGTAAAAAAAAATTATGGCTTGTGGAAATATGATGTAGAAGCAAAATAAAGCCCATGATTTCATAACATCTCTGAAGTGGGAAAGTGACCATTGGGATTTAGAGAAACTATAGAGAAGAGTTAAGAAAAAGAAGTAAAAAAATTGCTATACATACGGACTACAGGTCTTTTCAGTGCCAGGCTGGCTGTGTGCAAATAAAACACAAGTGAGCAGACTAAGAGCAGGGCATGGAAAGAGGCAGTTTCTAAAGAGAGTCCCCGTGGCATCTCACCTCAGCTAAGATGCAGGGATGTGGAGCATCTTCAGGGAATGCGTATGGTATTCAATGCAAATCATTATTACTAATAATCAGGTGTTCATCTTTAATAATTTGAATAATTACTTTATAATGTAGTAAATTCTGAAATTTCAGAATTGGTGTTTATGTTTCACTTATTCTTTTAGTACCAACTGGTGCCAATTACATGCTTCATGGTAGAGGGTGATTTGATGTATAAGGGGACTTCAGACATAAAAGTTTCATTTGCAAAAAAACCACACATTTTTGTAGAAGTTAAATTCAAACATAAATTAGATTGTGTATAGTAAACGGGTAGCAGAAATAAGTATGGGGTTCCTAAGAAAATATGCCAAAGCTATTAAGGGCACATATAAATTTAAGTACTGATTTTTAAAAAAAAAAAATTGTACTTAGATTTATTATTTTACTTATATGGGTGGGATATTTTGCATGTATGTCTATGCACCATATATAGGCCTGAGGCTCTGGGATGCCAGAAGAAGGAGCCAAATCTGCTGGAACTGGCATCATGTTCAGGTGTGATTCCCTATGTGGGTGCTGGGAATCACGCCTGAGCCCTCTGAAAGAACAGGCATTCTTAGCCACTGAGCCATCTCTCCAGGCTCCTAAGTATGGATTTTTTGTCTCAGTGAAACATTGTTCAGCATATTGGATCAATCGGAGTTTACTTCATTTGGAATTTGATTTTATAGTTATAGGAAACTATAATTTGTGCATTTCACAGTGTTTCATACATTATGATAGATGCATAAAAGAATATGACTTGAGTCAAACTAGAATTATTTTTCTCAAAAGGGCTGTATTTATCATGTAAGATTTGGAAATGTCCATATTTCACCTAAGGGTTGAAAAAAAAAACAACAAAAACAATAACAACTAATGTGCCTCACAGTGTCCAAATCTCTTTTTTTTTTTAACCATAAAACATCTAAAGATATCACATTCATTTGCATTTGGATTTCTAATTTTTCTTCTGATAGTGCAACAGAAAGGCTCCATCTTCTAAGCTCCTTTCAGTAAAGAAGCAGCAGCTTTGAAGGAGGGAGGACACTTGGTTGGTGACAGCCTCAATCTGTAAGGGAATGCTGGAGCACCCTATTGCTTGTGCTAAAGATCCAAGCAACAACACAGAGAACCATCAAGAGAGCCAGTGAAATGAAGACTTCAAACTCCAATTCCTTCCTCTGTTTGGTGTAGGGACCTGCAAGGTGTGAAGTGCCCAGGATTAACACCCTAAAGCTGAAGATGAAGCAGAGAAGTTAGAATTGTTGCTCAAGGCACCATCTTTAATGATTCTATATTTGTCTCCCAGAAAATTATCAATTTTAATGGTTCTACATTTGTCCCACAGAAAAAATAACATTATTATATAGTGCTGGCCATTATTAATATTGCTGATCAGAAAAAGCAAAGATATGTGGACTGTTGGTCATGTATCCTTACAGCTACTGATCATGGGCAAGAAATAAGTCCAATTTTGTTGAGTGACTCACATGTAGTTGATATGTGCTACATCTTTCAAAGGTTAAATTAGTATCAAATACCATTTTGATCACCTTAAACAAATTGATTTGCCAGAGATAGACACAAGTCTGGAGATGTAGCTCAGGGATAGAGAACTAATATGTAAAGGTGAGTTTGTGAACAGTCCTACAAAAAAAAAAAAAAAAGAAATTAAGAAATCAAGAGAGTACAAGAGAGAGGGGGGCGGATGAGGAAAAAAGGATATTTAAGGGAAAGGAATGAGACAATGTCTTTCCGAGTTTGGTAGTACACACCCATAATCTTGGAATTCTGGAGGCTAAGGGAGGGAGATTGAGAGTTTGTGTCTAGCCTGGGCTACAGACTGCGATCCTATTATAAATGCCAGACAAAGGAAAGAAAAAAATAGTAGGCTCAGGAAATTAAGTAATTTTCTCACAAATTCAGTATTTAACACTTGGCGGTTTAGCTCCAAGGGAGAAACGTGAAGTTATCTATCCCATAAACATATTTTTTTGATACAAAGAACCAGGGAGGGTAGAGTGTGTCTTTAGTAAATGACAGTACATGTGTGGGTGTCTATCTTTATACCTGACTCAAAGGAGAAGGTGGGTGGTGTGCTGTTTTATCAGGACTACAACTCCGCCTCAAAGTAAGGCAGCTCCATGAACTACACAGACATTTGCCACTGTGAATTTAAAGGCAAAGAGAAAACACACAAACAAACCAACTACTCTAGATGAGCTCCAAGGTTTGGGCCTTTACGTGATGGGTGCTTCTGCTAGCTCTCCCAATAAAAGCAGGGTAGAACAGCTAGGCAAACACAGCCGTTTACATTTGGCGCTTTCCAAGCCCTTGACCACTGAGCCATGAGTTGGTTTCTTTAGTGTGTTGAAAAGCTAAGTTTTCTTCAATGGAAAGCTCGTTCATAAAATATTCTGATCTCTTTGGCAAATGTCTGAAAACCAAAAAAATCAGACCTCAGAGAGTCTCAAGCATGGAGGTGAAATTTTACACATGCACAGTCCACAGGTGGCTTCAAAGTTAGCTCATTAGCTAATTTTGCTACAAAATGTGGTTTCGTTGCTTTGGTTGCAAAGTAACCAGACATTCGGAGAAGTTAACATAACCTGTTTTATGTGATTTATCTTATTTTTATTATTCTTTCTTCCCTTAACCATTTTTTTTCAATATTAAAACTTTTTTTGTGTGTCTACAGGAAAGCCTAATCTTAAAATACTACTTAGTGTTTTATTGTCTTGTAGTGTCAATTCTTCATTAAAATTTAATCCTAAGGAGAAAAAAGGCAGAGCGGGTGGTATATATTAATCATTTGCTTTCTTTGCAGTGTCTCCTTTGATCTTCACTTATGGAATCCTGGATGCATTACGTTGTCTCACTTGTACGCTGCAGGCTGGTTAACATTCATCATGACCACCTGGTTACGTCTCCAAGTAAGTCAGCTCTGAATCCTTAAGTTTCTTTGCCAAGTTCCTGTTTCCTCCACAGGCTTTTTGTGGCATTAATAAGGCCAGAAAAAGATTATTTTTCTTTTGTAAAAATCTCAGTATATCTCTAATACCGTGAACTTGGAATTTTCCAACATTTTTGGTATTGAAATAAGTGAAAAGGTGTCTTTTGCTCTTGTATTTTATTACAGCCTGTCTCGTGGTGTGTTGTTCAAATCATCTAAAAGACCTCTGGGTGGAAGAGGCCATAGGGGGCATCAAACAGAGATGAAGAAATAAAAAAGTGATTGCTGAAAGATGAAGCACTATTAACAGAGTGTTTTTTTTTTCTGAGAAAAGACACTGAGTCATATGGCAGAGCAGGAGGCATTATCTAGGTTCAGTTGTTTTGTTTTTTTTTTTTAACTTTACAGCATAATTAATGACGCCTCCCCAAAAGCATTCAGATAAAGCAACAAGTTCCCCTCCCCCCAACTAAGTATTTAAGATATCACCTTAGATTCAAAGCAGAAACTGGGGTCACATATATGGTGAAGGTTAAAATAGATAAAATGGTTAAATTAGAGTGTCCTTTATGTATAAAACCTGACATTCGTACGCGTCTCCAAACATAAAGCTAAGAAACTGAGTATAAACTTTGAGGAGAATTAAAATAAACAAAGTCAGAGTATGTATATGTGTGTGTGTGTGTGTGTGTGTGTGTGCACGTGTGCATTAATGAGAAGAAGTAAGAAGTAAGAAGAAAACCATAATGGCATTATGGTCTATCACACAGTGTTCTGAATTTAAAACTGAATTTTAACACAATTCCTTAAAACAGGGCATCCCCCATTATAACAGCAATGCATTCAATGTGTTCTGGCCCATTATTTGATCATTATGTCAACTGAATTGCCTTATTTAAAAAAAAAACCTAAAATGTCATTAAGAAGCTATGAGTTCTGAACCAGTTCTCACCCAGTTCACTCCACAGCAAATGAAGACAGCTCAGGTTCAGGCCTCTATGTTTAGAATGCTAGTGTAGGGGATACTGGAGGAACTTAAATAATTATTAGATGAAACTTCATTCAGCAATGAATGTGAATAAACTGAGTTATATCTTCATATTTAATAAGTGGATTATGTTGGCCTAGCAGTGTTCTGTTTGTAGTATTAAAAGCAATTGGCATGAGCATATAAAGGGGGAAGAAGTCCCCCTCAGTCACAGTCATAGGGGAGGGGAGTAAGGGGAAAATGGGAGGGAAGGAGGAATGGGAGGATACAAGGGATGGGATAACCATAGAGATGTAATATGAATAAATTTTTAAAAAGCAATTGGCATCCATTTCATTCAAATATAGTGTCTCCTTTTTCCTCTGCTGGACAGTTATGTGTAAGCTTGCAGGACACACTTCCTACATACACTGATCTTTAGTGTCGTTATGATTTCTGAGAGCCAATCACTAGAGCCTTGTGTAATATGAAATAATGTGTTCAGAAGAAAAGTAAGAGGTTCCGGGTCAGAGAGGGACTGATAACAAAAGAGCCTTACAGCTAATTAGGACCAAATTTGTTCTGTAGAGTGAGTCAGACAAGGCAACAAAATGAGGAAATAAGTCAAAAGATGGGTCTATGCTATCTTTTAAGTTTATGATCCCAAACTCCAAACGGATATGAGAGTCACTTTTGCCTTGATTCCTGTTGTGAAAACAAATCTGTCCCAGAGTGATTCATATAGTTAAATTTGACCCTAATGCAGATTTCATGTTTGCTTGAGGACTATTTTATCTACAATATCTCACTAGGTTAAGTAGTTGAGTGTATCTCATGGAGCCCAGCGTGACAGACACATAGAAAAACCACACAAGTACACACCCTCTACCTCAGCTTATCATGGACACTGAAACTACATCCATCCGTATCTAGTGTTAGAAATTTCCACCTAATTTTAGATGAACATTTCCCAGTTGCCATTTCTGTCCCTCAGGGGATTGTTCACTAACATTTTCTGGCACTCTTTGGGCTGAGGTTTGGCGAGTGGGAGCTGATCACTTTCATCCTGTTCTACCTGACACAAAGATCAAAGATCATCTTTTGTGCACTATCCCAACCAGGAACCCCACCAAGCCTTTCCTGATATGATGGGCTGAGACCCTCTGAACCCAAGAGCCAGGGTAAGCCCTCCCTTAGATTGTTCCTGTCAGCTGTTTTGGCTACAATGATACAACTAACTCAGAAAACTGTACTAGGAGACTCTGCAGCAAACAAACGATCCTGACTGTGCTCTTCTCAAGCCTTTGAAGCTTGTTTGTGGGAGGAATGAGGAAAAGTTTTGTGCTATGAGTTAAAACCCAAAAGTTCTGTAAGATAAACATTACACTTTATGTTAAAGGATTCAAGAAGAAGCAGCACTTTCATTATCAGCCAAGAAATCAACTACTAATGATAAATTAAGACCTACTATGTGGGCCAGGCAGTGGTGGCACATGTCTTTAAACCCAGCACTCGGGAGGCAGAGGCAGGTAGATCTCTGTGAGTTCGAAGCCAGCCTAGTCTCCAGACTTAGATCCAGGACAGCCAAGCCTACACAGAGAAACCCTGTCTAGAAAAACCAAACCAAACCAAAAACAAAACAAAAACTCAACAAGGCTTACTACATAGTAGAGTGTCTTTCAGTTCCTTATTCATGCGTGGATATTACATGTGATGGGCAACATTCATTAGGAGTCTAGGTACCCTGCTTGTTCTTTATTCTAATTAATTAATGTTTTATTGTTAGCTGTGTAGAGATTGTGTGGTGGCTCCGAACTACAAGTGTGAGGAGAGCCATGCTACAGGACTTAAGCTGGTGCTAGGTGCTCAGGTCAAAGACTAAATGGGTGGAACTAGAAAAGGTCATCCTAAGTGAGGTAACCCAGACCCAGAAAGACACACATGGTATATACTCATTTATAAATGGATATTAGCCTAACATAGATGTCCTCTAAGAGACTCTACCCACCAGGGGATCAGAGCAGATACAGGGACTTGCAGCTGGACTCTGGGTGGAGTCCTGAGAGTTGTAGGGAAGAGTGGTGGTAGAGGTGGTCTTGGAAGAACCAGGATGGAGTCCTGAGTCACAAGTGCTACTGGGAGACCATCAAGGCCAGTGGATCTGGACACCTGGGGGGCCTGCACAAACTGATGCACCAACCAAGGATAAGGCACACACAGTACCTAGCCCTCCTGTTCAGATGTAGCTGATGGACAGCTCATTCTCCATGGGGGTGGGGGTGGAGTGGAGAGAGGGGACTGTCTCTGACATGAATTCTGGTGCCTGCGATTTGATCACTGTCCCTTTGCAGGGCAGCCTCTAGGCACACAGAAGAAGGGGATGCAGGCTGCCCTGATAAGACCTGATAGACTGTGATCAGACAGTGAGGAGGATGCCTTCCCCCACCATCAGAGGTCTAGAGGAAGGGAATAGGGCTGAAGAAGGAGGGAAGGTGGGAACGGGAAGAGCGAGGGGATAACAATTGGGATGTAATGAGAATAAATTATAATAAATAATTTTTAAATGGAGGAAGTATATTTTTAATATCTTAAAAGTTAGGGCTTAAGGAGCCTGAAACAACAGTCTGTATGGATCTGAGGGAGGTCCTCTGCACAGATGCTATGGTTGTGTAGCACGGTGTTCTTGTAGAACTCCCAACAGTGGAAGTGGGGGTGTCTATGACTCTTTCACCTGCTTTTGGGACCCTTTTCCTCCTATAGGTTGTCTTGCAGACTTAGTATGAGGGTTTGTGCCTACACTTCTAGCAACTTGCTATGCTATATTCAGCTGATATCTCTGAGAGGCCTTGCTCATTTCTGAAGGTAAAAAGAGGACGGGTAGATCTGGGGGACAGCTGAGGTGGAGGGAAGGGAGTGAGAGGAATAGAGGGAGGGGGCTGTGGTTAGGATACAAAATATGAAAGAAGAATAAGAAGTTTCATTTAGAAGATAAGTGGATTACAACCAGGCACTGATTGCTCTAGGCTAACAAGAAATAATTCATATTAGCTAAGAGAGGGCCATCTTGTATCAATTTTATGATTGGTGCGCTGTGTTCTTGCCTGGTGTGGGTGTTTTATAAAACTGCTTGTAATCAACAGGAGAATGCTTGGTAGCGATTAATGTTAGCTACAGTGTAATTGCTTACCAAGACTAATTTCTTACATCCTCAGTATATTAAAATCTCCCACACATTCTATTGATTAATTTTGCTTTATATATGATGCTATTTCCCTACCTGTTTTAGTTTTCTTTAGAGTGTTCACTTTATAAATACTTAGCAAACTTCTCAGCAGGCATGTGTTTTGTCTAATACAATAGAAGTATTATATATAGCTCTTTTATTGACAGTAGTGTGAAGGTTGCTATAAATTTTCCATCTATTTTCAACATTTCTGTTGTTTCAAACTGTATCTCAATAAATTATTTCTGTCTCTTCATAAATTGTTGTATAGTAATGTTTACTGTTATTAAATGTGTATATTATATCTTCTGTGAATTAATTTTAGTTAGCATGCTAGCATTGGCTACTTGTTGGTATGTAAGTACTACACATGTGACACATTCAAACAATACACATAAGTTCCACATGACAACCTGAACCCTTGTATTCTCCAATACACACATTGAAATCCTAACCCCTACAGCAGGAAACAGAGCTTTGGAGAGTGCTATAAAACACACACACACACACACACACACACACACACACACACACACACACAAACCAGAGTGCCTTCTCAGGAATAGAATTAGTGCCACAAAAAAGGAGCTCAGGTGCTCTCTCCTTTTTGTTTCATTTTAAGACAAGGCTAGTCCTCAGTTTCTGTGTATTTATCATCAGGCACCAGATGTTTAAACTTGACCTTCTAGCTTGCAGATCTTAGGAAAGGAAGCTATGTTGTTACACCATACATATTTAAGCAAGTTCAGATGCAGTGTTGTCTTATTCTGCTGCCATCATTTGTAGAGTTAACTGAGAGCTGCTTGCTCTTAGTTCTAACAGCCCAAGTGGACTACGACGCCTTTGCAGTCCATGGGTCATTAGTCCAGGCATAGCTTATCCTGAGGAAGCAATTCTCCTTGAGAGTGTTTTTGGTTTTGTTTGTTTGTTTGTTTTTGAAAAATAAAACAACAAAAAAAGGAAAAGAAAGACAAAACAACAAAAGCAGAATCCAGGTGATATGCTCGGGGTTGGCTTAAATCCAACATAACTCAAACCTGGTCAGTGTAGATGACAACAATTTATTTTAATCAAGGCAACAAATTTCATTTGCTAATAGGGCCACAGAACAGACTCCAGAGCTGAACTACTGACCTGAAGGGACACTGTACAGCCTATTTTAAGGCTAAACCCATAAAGCAAAGGGAAGCAGGATAAGGAGTAGCGTTCACCAATCATATTTTGACATAAGGGCTGAGCAAGGGTGTTTCTATCAATCAAGATAGGAGTAAATCCCTGGTCCTCGGACCATGGACTGGTTCGAGGCTGCCCCAAGACAGAGAAGTTGTCCTTGAGATGTCTGGACTCAGATTAGTGTTTTCTCACAACAGCTGTTCAGTGATTGGGAAGTTCCCAATTTCCTTAGGGCCTGGAACCTTTAATTTAGTTTCTTCCTATGATTAAATAAGAGTCTGAAAATGAAATAGTAATACCTTGAATATGTTTCCTTTGCTCATTCCCAACAGTGGCTGGGACCTTTATCTTACCTAAAGACTTGTCCAAGGAAGAATATTTTTCTTCTGTTCCACAATGAATGTTGGGTTAGTGGCCTCAGTTCTTTTCTGGTGGATGGTCAAACACCTTCTCCAATTCTTTGTGGTGTTGGTTTCTCCTTGGGCAGGTCGCATGGCAACTTGCTTTTATCCAAGTAACCATGAAAGGAGAAAGGGAGAGACAGAGGAAAGGAAGAAAGCACAGATACATAAATATGAGAGACAGAGAGTGACAGAGACAGAGGGACAGAAAGACGGGGGCGGGGAGGTTGTTTTTTACATTGCATCTCTCAAATTTCATGTGTTGAATCTACAGTTGCTAATATAATCTGTAGAGATTGGGACTTGGGAAGTCAATTAGATCATAAGGACGGGAACTTCATGATGAGTAGAATTAAAAGTCTCTGTTACAAAAGATGAGACAGAACTCACTTCCTTGTTTTGTGTCTTGTGAGGAGAAAGAAGGCTTCTATCTGCAAACGGGACAGGGTTGCCTTAGAAGAAGAGATCTGCACCACCACCTTGAAACCAGGATAAATACGTATTTGCCATTTAAATATTCAGTAGTATTGTAGGTATCCAGTTCCATTCAATAAGAGGTTCATAGACACAACTCTTTTGAAAAACATAAAAACAAAATTGAGTTGTTCCAACTCAAGTAATAAATATCTACTTGAAGTGAAAAATATTAATGACGACTGTGGGCCCAGTGTGCAGATTTTATCATATCCCAATAAACATTCGATATCTTTGCAGATTATAGAGGGATTTCAAGTTCATTCAGTATGCTGACTTAGGTCACTCAGACTGTTGTGGGGTCTGGCAAAAATCCAAAACCCAGGACACACCAAGTCTTCTTAACAAGAGCAACTTTAATGATTTGAACATAAGCTGAACAACTATGGACACAAGAGTTAGGAGCTGATACTGTGACCCCAACTCTTCTGGGCGAATGGGTTTTAAGCCCCCCAAACTACAAGCAATGTGTGTAAAATGGCATTACAGGGTTGGAACCCACAAGCAGGTAGGCCATCTAAGATTACACAAAAGGGAACAATAGGCTTTCTTAATAGGTTTCCCAGTCGTGAGTTTTCTGCTTGGGATCTATAAAAAGAAACAGAACACATCTGGGCCCTTGGTTTGGCCTTAAATGGTGTTCAAGCCCCAGAAAATGCAAGGCTGGCTTAGGTTGGTAGTACTTGTGCCAAGCTTCACCTTTTCAGAACATCCCTGCTCTTTGTGGTGAAGTGAAACACTTTATGACAACAAACATCAAAATGAGAACCATAACATTTGAATTTACTTAGACATGAATTAAAACAGATAGAAAATATCAAGACTGGTTTTAAAGAGTAAGAGCACTGACTGGCTCAGTCTATCCAAGAAGTTACACCTCAAATATATGGGTCCTGCTGGATTGATTGTTTCTGTGACCATAAATACCAACTGTAAGAGAGAGCTGAGGGAAAATGATCACCCTTTTCAGTTCTGCAGGATAAACAGTTCCTGTCTTCAAAATCATTTGTTTTAAGTCATTAAAAGTTGTTAACCAATTGAATCCCAGACAATATGCATGTTACTTTTAGCTGGTAGGCAGCCATTTTTGTTTCATGATGACCTCCTTTCACTCGGTGTATCTAGGCAAGAAACTTTTTACATAATTATTTTTTTAAAATCTTGCAGATTTTTACTTTCAGCTTACAAAGATTTCCACTTTTCAAAACTATAGATAGTTATATATTTTTTATACATGGGTTTATTTGAATTTGCTTAGCTTTGTTTGTTTTGAGGCACAGTCACACAGTGTGTTCTAGACTAGCTTTGAACTTGTAGTGACCCTCCAGTTTCACACTCCTGAGTGCTCAGATTACAGACGTGTACACTGCTCCCCCCAAGCAATGATATGCAATCTTAATTGATTCAGTCAATTATTGGATGAGGTAGCTACATTTTAAATGTCAGGTTTTCCTGTGAAATTTCATTAAAACAGAGTTTTAGTAGAGAAATAAATAATTTACCATGCACAGCATTTTAAAGTTTCTTTCTCTTAGCTAAAAAGATTGAACTTAAATCAATAGCCTTGGTTATTCAATCATCCCCACAGGATTGACAGCATTCTCATACAAATGATCCTTCTACAAGGTTTCAATTTGCATCTAGACTCTCAGTGTTGATCACAGCCAGGATATTTTTAATAGTATCCAATGGCATGAGTTATGGCCAATATACTGGGAGAAAGTAAGATAGGAGGTATGATAATTGCTATAGCATGTACAATGGTTATGAATACCTATGGGGCATTCTTGTCTAACACATAACTTGACAATATTCTTCTTTCAGTCCCTTGAAAATGAGGACAAGTTTGTAGTTAAAATATTGATGCATCATAGTTAATACTCCAACACATTCTAAGAGTTAGGGGAATTGATAGAGAAAGTAAAGATACTCATAACAACTCTTCATTAACACAATCCTGGAAACATTTATTTTATTAATTTATTCAGATTACAACTCAATTGTTAACCCACCACTTGTATCCTCCCATTCCTCCCTCCATCCTGCTTTCCCCTTAGTCCCATCTCCTAGATGTAGGACCGAGGGGGACCTCCTCCCCCTCTATATATATAGGCTATCAAGTCTCATCTTGGTAGCCTGTTTATTCCTTCTTTGAATGCATCAGGCCTCCCCACCAAGGGGAGGTGGTCAAATATGGGGCACCAGAGTTCATGTTAGAGCCAGTCCCCACTCTCCCCATAACTGTGAAGAAAGTCCTGTCCATTGGGTAGATCAGAGTAGGGGTTTGATGTTTACTATTGTATTGTCCTTGGTTAGTGCAATAGTTTGAGCAGATGCCCCTGGGCCCTGATCCACCCATCATGATGTTCTTCTTGTAGTTTTCTAGGACCCTCTGGATCCTGCTATTCCCTCATCTCCTATATTTATCTTACCTAGAGTCCCAGGAGGATGTCCCTACATCTATCCCAATCTCCTGGTAAGTAAAGACTTTCATGGGACATGCCTTTTGGGCTAGTGCCCAATTATAAGTGAGTATATACCATGTGAGTCTTTCTGCTTCCGGATTAATTTACTCATTATGATCATTTCTAGTCCCATCCATTTGTCCACAAATTTTGGGATTTCCTTGTTTTCAATGGCTGAGTAGTATTCCATAGTGTAAATATACCACAGTTTCTATACCCATTCTTCAACTGAGGAACATTTAGGCTGTTTCCAGGTTCTGGCTATTATGAATAAAGCTGCTATGAACATGGTTGAGCATATGTCCTAGGTGTATGGTGGAGCATTTTCTGGGTATATTTCCAGAAGTGGGATAGCTGGGTATTGAGGTAGGCCTATTCCCAGTTTCTGAGAAAGTGCCAGATAGATTTCCAAAGTGGTTGTACAAGTCTGCATTCCCACCAGCAATGAAGGAGTGTTCCTCTTTCTCCACATCCTTGCCAGCATGTGGTGTCACTTGAATTTTTGATTTTAGCCATTCCAATGGGTGTAATTTGGAATCTCAGAGTCATTTTGATTTGCATTTCTCTGATGACTAAATATGTTGAGCATTTCTTTAAATGTTTCTCAGCCATTCAGTATTCCTCTGTTGAGAATTCTCTGTTTAGTTCTGAGCCCCATTTCTCAATTGGGTTATTTGGTGGTGTTTAATTTCTTGAATTCTTTATATACTTTGGATATTAGACCTTTGTCAGATGTAGGGTTGGTGAAGATCTTTTCCCATTTCTTTTAAAACATCATAATATAAACATTTATTTTATGTAGTAATGGAACAGAAATTTTTGAAATAGAGATAAATATGTAATACGATTTTAGGAGGCTCTTCTCTGTGCCATTCAACTCTATGTTCCTTAATAAATTGTTACAGTACAGCAACTGACGAATAAAAAAAACCTCACCAGATGAGTCTTATGATGACTTTTTAACTAGAAAGAAATCTGGCCTCTGAGATATTTGCCAAAGGCTCATAGCCAGCACATGTGAACCTATGTTTCTCTGTGTTTCTCTCTATGCTTTTAAAATGGTGATTGGTGGCAATTTCATACAGGAATAGCTCACAGTCATCATAAGAAATCAAGTCATGCAGCTGAGCAATAATAAAGTGTGGTGGGTACAGGCACAAAATTGTAATTGATAGCAAGAGTGAGCAATCAGAAGTGGAGGGCACAGCTTCAGAATGTCCTTTTAGCTGTATAGAACAATAAACGGTTCTCAACCTTCCTAACCCTGTGGCCCACAGATACAGGTCTTCATGTTGTAGTGATCCCCAACCATAAAAGTATTTCATTGCTACTTCATGACTGTGTTTCTGCTGCTGTTCTGAATCATGATGTAAACCATGCCGCACAGGTTGAGAACTGCTGATATGGAAGTCCACTGAACTGTATAGACCCTGAGTCTGGGCCAGTGTTTGTTTGAGTAGCTCTGTTAAACTAGCTGTGCGATGTGTTCTGGTTTTTGTTTTTTAATTTGCAAGACTTTTGGCAACAAAATCACTTTAATAACAGAATGAATCAGCATACCCATCTAGATGAATAATTAGACCTTGTAAGTCTTTTCATTGCTACCCTTGAAATGATTGTAAGGTCACTAAGTCTCCATAATTAGCTTGCTTTATCTGCAGGCAGGTAGAACTGATACAAGAGTTATGAGATTTGAATGTTTGCTCCAAGGAATTAATTTACAAAATGAAAGTAGAGTGCATCTATTTATTGTGTCTCATTTAGTTTTATTTAGGGGACAGAGGCCACTAACAAGGTTGCACACTCCTTTAAAAACATTATCTAATATTATTTCTGCTGGAGAAAGGCAGGTTCTAGTGATAGGTTGACGTTCCTATGTAGACTCAAACCACTCTGCTCTGAATCTGTCCTCGAGGCACAGACTTCATTTATAACATATTTCCACAAGGTAATCATTGTAGCTTATCTACCCATATAGCAAAACTCAAATAATTCCCAGTACATTTTCTTAATGTTATACATTCAAACTTTTAAAATCAATACTTTAGTATGATAGATAAATCAAAAGTATATAATTTTGCAGAACAAAGACATCTCTTTATTTATTTTGAATTTTCAAATGGACACAAGGATTCCCTTTTGAAAAGTGTGTGTTCGTGCCTGTGCACATAAGTGCTGGTGCATGCATCTGCTTTTGCACGTATGTACATATGTATGTGGGGGCCAATGAGATCTGTCCAGAAAAGCCAAGGTTACACAGAAAAACTCTGTCTTAAAAACAAATAAACAAACCAAAACTGGAACCAAACCAAACCAAAACCAAAAAGCTCGATTAGTTTACTTTAATGTGTAGCCAATCAGATATCTTAAAGATATTATTTATTACAAATATATAAATTTAAATGTGAGATGGCCAAGAAATTAAAATGAAATATAATTGTGTTACATACGTAATACAAAACTTAACATCAGATTTAGTTACTATTATATGTATATACACACATATATGGCAAACACGTATGAATATGAATATATAATGTATTTATATGTATATTGGTATCTTAAAATGACCACACATTATGTGGGACATCAACAGATGGAAATTGGTGGGACAGTTAACTCCAGACCTTGTTCCTACATAGACACTGACTGGGGAACAACGTATGAGCAGAATAATGAGACCTCTAGAAGGCAGCTAAGAAGTACTAATACTCCAAGGACTCCAAGCTGCATTGAAAAGAAACAATTTTACCTCCAATAGTCTTTGCCCCAAGCAGGCACAGCTCAGTCTAGTCAGAAAAAAAATGCTACATATATTTCCATCTTTGTAGGGGGAAGGTAAGAGTGGAAAACCCAATGATTAACATTGTTGTTTGATGGAAGTGTTTCCCAAATGACTGTCTTCTGTTCTCCCTAACTGGAGACGCTGGAGGACAGCTGCCAATCTTTGGATGCCTGTAGGAGCACAACAGAGGATTATAGTTCCCCAGTGAGCCAGAAAAATCTAAGCTACTGGAGAAGGAAAACAGAGAGGAGAATATGGGTCCTGGTAAAGGAACCAGTGAATCTCTATAATTGACAACCTAAAGCCACAGGCTGTAAAATAAAATAAAATAAAATAAAATAAAATAAAAAGCTTCTTCCCAGAAAAGGTTGAAGGGGTCCTCAATTTCTGCCTAGTCCACTAGTGAGTTTTTCCAGTGTAGATGTGAAGACGTCTAGTTCATAAAGATGGAAGTAGCTGCTTCCTCATGTTCCCAAATATCAGCACATATAATTAATGAACAGATAAATGAATGTGAACAAACAGGGTAAGTGTCCAAGTGAAAGGAAATAAAATCAAAAAAAGAAACACAGGGTAGGGTTTAAATATAAAGAGAAAAGCTGATTAATTATTTTATAAACATTTCAAAATAGTTTCTGTAGAAACTTACTGGGATTGCGGAGATGACTCAGTGGTTAAGAAGACCAATTGCATTTGCAAAAGACCTGGGTTCCATGCCTAGAACCCACATGGCAGCTCACAACTGCCTTCTGCTACAGTTCCAAGGGATCTGATGCCTCCTTCTTGTCTCTGCTGGGACCCTATATATAAACTTGTGTTACTCATACACCCATGAAGGAAAAAGATACTCCTACACACAAAATAAAAACAAGCCTTCTAAAAATAAGAAGCTCATTGAGCTAAGAGAGAACACATTCAAGTAAATGAAATCATTAAAAAATGCATTAACATTTAAAATACTAACAATGAAATAGAAGCTATGACAAAGTCAGATACAAAGTCTGGGGCTGAAATGCGGAGACTCAAGTGCACTATCATGAGAAGTGTTGAACAGTTAACTGGAGCAAAGGTAAAAGATTCAGCATGCTGGAAGAAATGCATTTGAAATAGCCAATTAAAGTACAACAACACATTTGAAGTCATTTCCATAAACAAGCCACTAGGCAAAATGTCCTCGTTTCTACCACAGAATTCTGCCTAAAAAGGGCAAGCTTGGTTGCAGGCCGACTCAACAGCCAAACTCTACCAAGACAGGGTAAGCAAGTCCTCAATAGTTCCTGCCTCACAAATATGTCTGTCAGATACATTGGGCCTAAAGGCTGAAGAAAATGGTCCTACGATTTTATCTTTTCTTAGAATTTTTATGTGTTTTATGTGAAGAATCTTATTATTTGCAAACAGATTATTACACCTCCGTCCTCATTTTTGTATCTGTGTAATTTCTTTATCTTACCTAAATCCTCTAGATAAAACTTCTGGCATTATATTGAATAATAGTAATGGAATTTGAGTGGAGATATCTGCCTTTTAGATCTAATTTGCTCAGAGCTTTATCATGAAGGGATATTAAATTTTATTGCATTATTTTTCATCATATACTGAAATGACCAGAAAGCTTTTACCTTTTATTGTGTTCATAGTGTGCTTTATTAATTGATTTTATATAGGTTGAACTATTCTGGGTATAGCATGTATCCCTGGAATAAAGTCAATTGTATCATCATGAATGATCTGTTTGATGTACTTTATTTTGCTATACATTTTTATATTGATGTTCAAAAGAAAGAAAAGAAAATGGTCCTACGTTATAAAGAGTTTTGCGTTACTATTCAGGTAGCAAACTGTCTCTGTCATCTTCTCATTTGGAAAGCTACTAACCTGCACTCCTAGTATACTCAGGTAATCAACTTTATTCCTTCTCAATTCTCTGATAGGGTTGAAGACCAAATAGTTTAGTTTTACAATTAAGCTTAGTTGTTTAGGGGTTAAGATGTTTTTAGGTCTAGATAGATGTTATAAGTTGATAATGGTGAGACATGATAGATATTGATTTACATTCAGAATTTCAGACGCACCAAAATAGAAAAGATGGTTTTTCTTCAAGGCTGTCAAATACAAATAGCCAAAACAGTAAGAATGTAACATTTATATAATTCCTGATTGTGTCATCGTTCTTCTTGCTATAGGTAGTTTATTGTACATATGTGTAATAATATAAATGTATATTTAAAAAATAAAAAAAAATTAAGGAAAAAAAACCTAAAAGTACAACAAAAGTGTGAAGCAATGTGGGTGAGTGCTAAGAGGTGTCCAGGGCATCAGCCAACCCACATACACACAATGAGAGCGTCCGAAACTAGGAAAAGGAATGGCTGTTATCTGAGGATGTCCCAAACAGTCGGGAGCCTGAGGAAACACACCTGTAAATTTTAGAATCTTAGTAGAGGTACAGGTAGGATAACCCTGAGGAAACTGATCCACCAAACCTGAAAAGGCAGAAAAAGTTTTGAAAGCAGCAAAGGAAAAGCCCTTCCGCATGTACACTGGGGTGTCTGTGACGTCATGAGCAGATTTTTAAGGAGCAGTCGTGCAGGGAATAAAGTGAGAGGGTATATTCAAGGTGTTGACAAATAAAAAGCTCTTCCAAACACAGTTATTTAAAATAGACAAAACTGACCTTTTAAACTTAGAAGAGAGACACTTTCTCAGAGAAACAACAGCTGGAAGAATGTGTCACTGCTAGACAAGTCACTTAAGAAATGAACTCAGTCCTTCTACCTGAAACGAAATGATGTCAAGCAGTGATATGAATCCATAAGTCCCATGCAAACCACTCTGGGAAAGGGAAACACATAGCGATGCACTGTACCATAGGACCACTGGAGCACTGGGCAATCTTTCATTCTGGCAGGGAATTGAAAATGCAAAGACAAATATTATTTTTAAATTTATTTATTTATTCACTTTGCATCCTGATTGTGGCCACCATTCTTGACTCCCCGCCTCCACCTTCTCTTGAATACCTCCCCTTTCTGTTCTTCCTTCTTCTTCTTTTCAGAGAAGGGGGAGGTCCTGACCCACCCTGGAACAATTGGTGGCTGCAGGACTGGGTGCATCCTCCCCCATTGAGGGCAGACATGATGGTCCAATTAGGGGAATGAGATCCAAACGGAGGCATCAGAGTCAGAGAGGACCTCCCACTGCATCTGTTGGGGAATCGACATGAAGACCAAGCTGCACATCTGCTACATATGTGCAGGGGGCCTAGGAGCAGTCTGTACATGCTTGTTGGTTGGTGGTTCTATCCCAGGTTAGTTGTCTATGTAGGTCTTCTTATGGAGTCCTTCACTCCTTGAGTTTCCTCAAGCATCCCCACAACTCTCTGACTAATGGCTGGCTGTGGGTCTCTACATCTGTTTCTACCAGCTGCTGGGTGAAGCCTCTCAAAAGAGATGTGCTACGCTCCTGTCTATAAGCATAGCGCAGCAACATTAATAGTGTGAGGGATTGGTTCTTTCCCATGGCATGGGTGTCAAGTAGGTTGGTCTTTGGTTGGTCATTCCCTCACTCTTTGCTTTATCTTTGTGCCTGCACATCTTGTAGGCAGGATATATCTTGGGTTGAAGGTGTAGTGGGTGTGTTGGTGTCCTTATCCCTCCACTAGAAGTCTTCCCTGGCTATAAGATGTGGCCACTTCGGTCCCAGTGTCCCCCACTGATCAGACATCCTTAGTGATGAAGGAAATGCAAACAAAACTGACTCTGAGTTTCCATCTTATACCCATCAGAATGGCTAAGATAAAAACTCAAGTGACAGCACATGCTGGCAAGGATGTGAAGAAAGGGGAACACTCCTCCATTGCTGATGGGAGTGAAAACTTGTCCAACCACTTTGGAAATCAATCTGGAAGTTTCTCAGAAACTTGGGAATAGTTCTATCTCAAGACCCAGTTATACCTCTCCTGGGCATATATCCAAAAGATGCTCCACCATACCACAAGGATACTCGCTCGACTATGTTCATCGCAGCTTTATTCATAATAGCCCAAAACTGGAAATAATCTATATGCCCTTCAACCAAAGAATGAATAAAGAAAATGTGCATTTGCACAGTGGATATTGCTCAGCTATTAAAAAGAAGGAAATCTTAAAATTTGCAGCCAAATGGGTAGAACTATAAAATATCATCCTGACTAAGCTAACCCATACGCAAAAAGACATTGATGGTTTGTACTTGCTTATAAGTGGATATTAGCCATAAAGTACAGGATAACCATGCTAAAACCTACAGATCCGAAGAAGCTAAGTTACAAGGAGGGCCTAAGAGAGGATGCTTGAATCTCACTCAGAAACGGAAATAAAATAGGCATTGGAGGTGGATGGAGGGAAGGAACTGGGTTTGAGAGGGGACGGGGAGCAGAACAAGGATGAGGATTAGAAGTAAGGAGATCTGGGGAGAGAGGGCTGTGTGAGAGAATGGAAATTGGAGGTGGAGGGCATCTCTGGGAATAGGGGAGGCCCCAGAAAATCTAAGGGAGTCATTAGCAAGAGGGAAAATGATATTATAAAATCACACCAATGGATAGGCAATATAAAAATCACAATTTGTGGATAAAATTGGAAACACAAAGTATCCAAATTAACTGGAAATATCAACTGTAAGAGGAAAATTGATAGCTGTAAATTCACTGTAATATACAAACTAGAACATCTAAAATAAATCCCCCAATTTTATATCCAGGATTGAAATAAGAAGAACAGACTAAAGAAAACAGAAGAAAGAAAACCAAGAAGAAATTAGATCAAAATGAGTGAAACAGAAAACGGAGAAAAAAAACCAAGAAGTGATGAAAACAATTACAATTGGTTTTGAAAACATGAAGACATTTAAGAAAGATTTTAACTAGACTAAAAAGGAGCCAGATTAAAAAAAAAGGAATTAAAAAGACAGATCATAATAGGCATAACATAGAATAAGTGTTATGAGATGCAGTTACATCTCAAAATTTGGATAAACTCTACAATGTGTCTTTATAAAAAGGACACACACATGCACAATGGTGGTTCTGTACAGTAAATTACCCATGCCTATAAACTGAGATTAGTGTTTGCTGTTTACTTTTCACACACAGGGTAGAATTTGATGTTCATTGGGGTAATACATTATCAGTATACTGTGCTAGACTTAGCTGAATTGGCATAAATGTCTTAATATAATTGTAACAAAGGTCATGTAAATATGTTGTTTGGTTTTTTTTTCTTTTGTAAAATTAATTATTTATCTACTTTACACCCCAGTAGAAACTTCTCCTCCTTCCTTTCCTCCTAAGCCCCCCTTTCCCCTCCTCTCCCTTCCTCTCTCCCTTTCACTTTTTCTTGTCAGAGAATGGTAGACATCCCATGGGTATCAACCTGCCTTGTCATATAAAGTAGGACTGGGCACATCTTCTGTTGAGGCTAGACAAGACATCTCAGTTATGGGGAAAGGATCCAAAGGCAGGCAACAGAGTCAGAGACAGGCCCTGCTCCTGCTGTTAGATCGAAGTTCCCCACTAGGACCAAGCAGTACACCTGTTAAATAAGTGCGGTGGAGGTGGGGGCTAAATCCATCCCATGGCTGCTCTCTGGTTGGTGGTTCAGTCTCTGTGAGCCCCTAAGGGTTCAGGTTAGTTGGTTTTGGAGGGTTTCTTGTGGTGTCCTTGACTTCTCTGACTCCTTCAGTCCTTTCTCCCCTTCTTCCATAAGATTCCCTGTGCTCTGCCGAAGGTTTGGCTGTGGGCCTCTGAAACTGTTTACATCAGCTTCTTGGCAAAGCCACTGAGATGAGAGTTATGCTAGCCTTTTGTCTGAAAGTATAGCAGAATACTATTAATAATGTCAGTGGTGGTGTCTCTGTCATGGCATGAGACTTGAGTTAGGTCAGTCATTGGTTGGCTGGGTCCAAGGTTTTGTATGGAGGGTTAGTGCCCCTATCCCTCCAGCGGAAGTCCCATCTGGCTACAGGAAGTGACCACTTCCAGCTCCATATCCACTGCAGCTAAGAGTCTTGACTAGGTCACCACCATAGACTACCAGGAGCTTCCCAGTCCCAGTAATACAAAGTAAAGGGTAAAATTGCCAAACATTTCATATCTGTATTATTATTATTATTATTATTATTATTATTATTATTATTATTATTATTATTATTATTACTACTACTACTACTATTACTATCATCATCATCATCAGGATTTTCTAGACAGGGCTTCTCTGTGTAGCCTTGGCTATCCTGGTCTCGCTTTGTAGACCAGGCTGCCCTTGAACTCACAGAGATCCACCTGCTTCTGCCTCCCAAGTGCTGGGATTACAGGTGTGTGCCACCGTGTCTGGCTCATATGTGTTATTATCTAACTAGCCAAGATAAATGATAGAGATAGCCCAGAAGCAGGAGCTGGAAAATCTCATTGCAACAACTACACCATTGATATTTGTGTATTTTATAGATTCACAGTTAGGATAAGCACGCCATAGTCCAAGAATCTAGAAAGCTGTCCAATGATAAAATATGCCAGTTTGTGCCTGGAATTTGGACCAACATTTCATTATTCTGAAACTCGCCTTCATCCACGAAGACTAGGCACACTAGCCTCTAATTTGGATCCCCCATGCTTTCTTCCATGGTGTGTAAAAAAAAATACATATTACTTGAATAAAAGATGGAATGATATTTAACTCAAAAAGCAAATAGATATGACAAGCTAATTCTTAACAGCAGTGTGATTTTTCAGGGTTTCAAATTAAAACTCATAAAATTGCATTTGTCGAAAAGAAAAATGACCCTCCCCTTACATAGCATAATTTTTGAGAAAATTAAACTTGAGCTAATAGTGTACTATTATAAGGAAGTGTGAAGTGGACACTGATTGAACCTTGAAAACTCTTATTTTGAAAATGAATTTAGACAGAATTATCTGTTCTCAAATTATATATGACAAGTGTATTGATGTCCAGTTATCTATGAAGTGTTTCTGGGAAAGAAATTTATGTTCTCAATTATATTTAAAATTCTTCGAAGATTTAGTCGTTTTTGTAAAGAGTGAGAATGAAGCAATAGAGAGTGGGAACTGGGGCTTCAAAACCCTGAGCATGTGTACGGAAAAAGTGGCTGAAAAACTAGGTATAAAGCTCGAGCCAGTGTGGTACTTATTTCTATGTGTCAGCTTGAGGTGGCTAACATGCCGAGATGTTTGGTTTTTAAAGACTGCTCTAGGAGCTGCAGATGGCTCAGAGGTTAAGAGTGATGGCTGCTCTTCCCAAGGTCCTTGATTCGATTCCCAGCACCCACAGGGCAGCTCACAATCATCTGTACCTCCAATTCCAGGGGATCTGGCACCCTCTTCTGGTCTCAACAAGCAGCAGTCATGTGTGTGTGTGTGTGTGTGTGTGTGTGTGTGTGTGTGTGTGTGTGTGTGTGTGTGATACATAAAATAATGCCAGTGGCCTAGAGCTAAGGTGATAGCTCAGTGGATAAATTATTTGCTTCCCAATCATGAGGACAGGGTTTGGTTTCTATAAGAGCAGAGGGATACAAGAGCCTGTGATATCAGATCTTTCTTACTTTGTAAATGAACATTCATTTTACATTTTATTCCTAGAAACTATGTGCATGATAATTGGTTTTGTTTGCTTCAAAAGAGTATCCAGTTGGAGGGACAAATGAGGGCAAAATAAAGTATTTGCCTCATAGCACACAGCATATACACCCTGTGTGCAGGAGGTGGGTGTCCTATCCTCCACCCACAGACATCTCTTTTTTTTAGTTCTCATAGAGCTACTTGCATTTGCTAAGGTAAGTGTGATTCCACCACAACTTTGACTATTTGGAGTAGATCTCTTTTTTCTATATTTTCACAGAAATATGCTATGTTCTAGAAAAAAATATTCTGTTATTATTGAGAACTGAATACTTGCAGTATTAATGAAAAACTTATATTAAATGGTTCAGTGGAAAAGCAATACAACTCTTTCACTTCAGACTAAAGCTCAGGGTTATCTAAATGCAAAAATATAGACCGAAATGTAATAACTTTTGTTTAGTTAGCATATTGCTTTGCGTTTTTGTGAGCAGACATACGGTGTTTACTGAGGCTTGTTTGGAAGCAAAGCTGAATTCATTTAAATAAAATTTCCAGTAAGATTAATAGAAAGAGGTTTGTTTTAATTTTAAAAATCAGCTACTTGTGTAAATAAGTTTATAATTTTGCCTCATTTAATTAGCATTGATATTTTAACTGAAAGTTGAAAAATGAAATTAAAAATGTTGAATTCCAAGGTCTCTGTATGTCACTTAGTTTAAGCAGTCCCGTCTCTAATGATCTGGTTATATCCTGCCGGTCTTGTTATGCATTGTGAAAGGTAATGGAGATCTTTGAATTTGTCAAGTTTCATTAAGCCTACCATATAATTAGCTGTATAGAAACCCCTAATTTACGAATTGTAAGACTTCAGTTTAGTCTTATATTTTAAAAATAATTCTTTCAACTGTTTTCTAATGGTTTCATAATCATTTTCTGGACACGTCTAAGAACATGACTTAAAATAGGCAATTTTCTCATTACATTTGCTCATCTTCTGTTGTTATTCCTATCAGAAATGTTAGTGGTGCGGGTCCCCTTGAGTCCCCCAGTGTCATTGTCCCCTTACCCGTTCCTCCTTCCTTATTCTCCTCAACTTCTCAATCCCCATTACCAGTTCAGAGTCACGAGAACTGCCAAAATGTCTTCCTAAATTATCTTTCCCTGCCCAGTGCTGCTACAAAAGTACACAGAGAACTGCTAAGCAAGAAGTAAGTGGTGTGGGTGCTCGCTACATGCCTGGATGTATATTTATCACCAAAGCAGAGGCTGTGGACTGCCCCAGTCTTACGGCATTGAAAACTTCAAGCTGTGAGAGAAACAGCAAGATTTTGACTTCACTGATCTTTGTAAATAATTTTTTCCACCAGAAAAAAAAGTGAGGGAAAAAAAAAAACCCACAAACTTTTGAAGACGTTCTATTAACTACCTTTCCTGTGACAGGTTTTTTTTTTTTCCTGTATCAAAGACACAGTGTGATGCCAATTTCTTAAGCTCACTTTGGATGGCAAGGTTAGCAGATAATTGCCAGTTGAAAGCCAAGCAAGGTCAGTTCACAGTGGAGTATTGCCTCCGAGTTCATTAGTGGTTTAAAGGAACAAATGGATAACCTAAGATGTTGACAAAAATAATCATTTAAAAATCATAGACACAGACCCACAGTGCTAGTTGAACAGTTTAGGGTTCTTGTTTCTCTTGGACCACGGCCAAATTCTAGCACCCACATTATGTTTCATAAGTATCTGTAACTCTAGTTCTCGGAGATCTGAGGCCTTTTTCTGCTCTTCTTGGGCACCAGGCATGCATGGGGTGCAAATATATGCACGCAGGCAAAGCAATCATACCAATAAAATGAAAATAAATCTATTATTTTTAAAAATCATATGTATATAAGTTACATTTATAAGCTTATGACAATTATGCAAATTTTATTTAAAATTCCATTGTAGACAAAAATGTATGTATGTACCCTAATAGATACAGGAGAAGGAGTTGACAATTTTATTTCAGTTTGCCCTACATGAAATACCTCTCTGTAGTTTCAGAATCAGATTCATAGCTGGAGACTGTTTTGGGGGCATTCTAGCAGTGAAAAATTTGGGCTTTTGCACACAGGAGGCAAATGGGTACAACTTGTGCAAAGAAGAGCTCTGAAATATGAAATAAAATGAATATATTTTATGTATATAACCTGCTTATGTGCTTGGTCACATGCTTTGACTTTGCTCAGAATAAAAATAAAGCTGCATGTCTCAGCCAACCACAGTGGTGTGTATCTGTGATTCCAGAACTTGGGGAGGCAGAGGCAGAGGCAAAGGCAGAGACAGAGGCAGGTGGATCTCTGTGAGTTTGAGGCCAGCTTGGTCTACAAAGTGAGTCTAGGACAGCCAAGGCTATACAAAGAAACACTATCATAAAAGGAAAACAAACGAAGGGAGGAAGGAAGGGAGGAAAGAAGGAGGGAAGGAAGGAAGAAAGAAAAAGAAAGGAAGGAGGAAAACTGCATTTCTCAGACCTATCTGAAACACTTCAAGGAACAGGAACAAAACCTTTCTGTGTGTGTTTGTGAGAGACGAAAAGTATATTCTTGAATATTTCTTAAACACTTGCCCCAATCCATATTTGTTTTCCACAGAGAATTTTTAGGGATGGGCTAGTCTGCCTTCTAGCCTTCGGTGAATCTTCCAGTCTTAATAACAGTTTACAACAAAGTAAGAAATTAGTTTAAGGAGAGTGATAACAAATCATCAAATTCTTGACTTCTACAACACCAAGAGTTCCCAGGTTTATTAGAAAGAGAAATAAATCGATATCAATATAAAATGTTGCGGAGTGTGAGGAGTTTTAAAGTTAAAACTGCAGCAGTTGCTTGGGTATTCAGAAACTAATCAGATATTATGCCTGTTATCCACGTGAATCAGAGTCAGAGGATTGCTGAGGTCTTGAGAGCTAACCCAACAGGACTCAAAACAATAGAGGAAAAGCTTGCCTGTAGACTCTAGTTTTCCTTTGGGGACTCCTAGGTGTGCAGACATCCACTTAGTTCATTAAGAACAATCTTGTTGTTTTTTGCAATGAGGAAAGTTAGCGACAGCAAGCTAAATTGCAAAAGGTTATAAGGTTAGGCTGTGCTGGGTTGTGGATTGGAATTCAAATCCCCAGGTCTCTTAGTTATCTCCTCATGTACTTTTATCTTTGCTGTGCACTACTAGTGAGTCCTCGGTAACATTCCAACGTCAGTGTAAGAACATGAGTGGAAGAGATGATGATAGTTTGGATGTAGGAAGGACAGGCACTTCCCTTGCACACTAATTAAATGCATAGGGGGTGGTTGGTGCATTTGAGAGCCAGTTGACCAATAGGACAAGGGTGTGGTGGCAGAGTCTGCAGTTCTTGGCTCCTGCCTGGCTTCAGCAAAGTCTATTCAACCCAGATCTCACAAGGTCGGTGCTTTCTCTGCAAGGCAACCGAGACCACTTAGGGTAAGTAGAACACATAACAAGAGAATCTGACTCCTTGTAAGGTCTGATCAGCTTAGCAAGAAGAAATTATCAAACACGTGTCACATGACTACTCTCACTCTTAACTTTATGACCTACTGCATTGAACATGATTGTCAGAAAGGATTTCAGACTAAATAGATGAATAAAATGGAAAGACCACTCATGTTCATGGCTTGAAGGGTCCACACTACCCAGAGAGGTCTTTAGACATAAAACTATCTCCAGACAAACACCGTGGTTTTTTAGAATTATAGGATCTGAAGGAGCAACAGCAACAAAAGCAGCAATAGCAAACAATACAGGGGTTTGGCAGAGGAGCACAATCATAAACAAAAAATTGAAAGGTTGTAGGCATCACATTTCCTGATTTCAAGCTATAATACAGAGCCACAGTAGCCAAGAGAGCATTGTATTAGCATTAAAATAGATACATAGACAAATGCAAGATAATATAGATGTATTAAAAAATACCCACACTATCTGCAGTTACCAATTCTCACCAAAGTACGCAAAACATGCAAGGCAGAAAATGCAGCCTTTTCCATCTCAAAACTGCATAGCAGAAGGCAGAAAGCTGAAATTTGATGCTTATCTAATCATCCTTACAAAATAAAGTCCAATGGATCAAAGGCATACAATTTTTGAAACCACTAGAAAAAAAGTATAAAAAGAACTTGAAGACATTGGTACAGACTGTGATTTCCTGGATAGACGCAAACAGCACAGAAAACAAAAGGAAATTTGACAAGTGGCAGCACATCATACTAAAAAGCTACTACAGCACAAAGGAAACAGGAAATAACCAAGTGAATGAGAGAAGATATTTATCAATTGTTCACCTGATGGAGGTTTATATATAGAATATTTTAGGAACTGAAATAAGTCTTAACCAAAAGCAAAATAAAGTAACTGGGAGATCTGAATAGACGCTTCTCAAAAGAAGAAATAAAAATGGCCCAGAAACATGCAAAAAGTTGTTATCGTTGGCATCAAATAAATGAAAGTCTAAACTACAATGAGATGCACTCTCACTCCAGATATTAGCACGGTTATTGGGGTTGTGCAACTGAAGACTTGGAGAAAAAGGAACTTTTATGCATGGTTAGTAGGGATGTAAATTAGCACAGTGATCACAGAGAGAGTTCCTCAAGAACTTACAAGAGATGTATCCCATGAGAGATAATCAACGTCTGGGTTCATGCCCAAAGGAAACAAACCCAGCACAGTAAGAAGTTTTTGAATGGCTGTTCATTGTAGCAGTTCTAACAATATGTGGAATCAGGCTATACATCATATACAAATAGAAAGAGAGTATGGGGTATAAATTCAGCGGAGGGCAGCCAGAAAGAAGCGCCTTACTCAACAAAATGAAAGTAGAAGACCCCATGGATGAAACAAACAGAGTGCAGAAAGAAACATGGGTTCTTTACCGTAAAACATGGAATATCTCATCAGCAGTGAACAGCCTTCACGTCGGATCTCGGAAGCTAAGCAGGATAGAGCCTGGTTAGTACTTGAATGGGAGACCAAATCACATTTTTTAAGGCTTCATTTTATTCATGCTTATGTGTGTGTTTGTGTGTGCCTGTGAACATGTGAGTGGGAGTGCCCAGGGACCAGAAGAAGGTTCTAGAGTCCCCTGAAGCTGCAGTTAAAAGTAGCCGTGAGTCACCTAACATGAATCTGGCAACCAAACGGGTCTGTTGAGAGAGAAACCAACACTTCTAAGTGTGAACCCTCTCTCTAGCCACCAAACCTTGCTTTTTGCAGCAAAATTTAATGGTTTTTGTAACACCTATGGCTCATAGTTATGTAACTGTATTTTGAGTGTCTTCTTATATCTGTGATTATCTCACAATTTTTTA
This sequence comes from Acomys russatus, assembly GCF_903995435.1. Classification (NCBI taxonomy): domain Eukaryota; kingdom Metazoa; phylum Chordata; class Mammalia; order Rodentia; family Muridae; genus Acomys; species Acomys russatus. Next base: position 47,773,119 of record NC_067157.1, on the reverse strand, counting down.
AAGACACAATATTCTCCCCAAATTATGAAAATAAAACACAGAAACACTAAAGATTGCCTGCTTACCCTTGAAATTAAACATCTAGGAAATTAAGTCCTTGAGATATCAAATAAGTTATAGAAGGTCATACTAATGAAATTATATAACCAGCAATCTTATTATTCTTTAAAAAATAATAACTCTTTTTCTGACTCATAATCAAATTTATAATAATAAATTATTTATTGTCAAATAATAATTATCATTACCTCTTTCTTCACAAATTTATGGGTTTTTTTCCAAGAACAATGGATACTTGAAAAATGCTGAGAAGGTAATTCAATGAATTTAAAAATTAAATAAAAGTTAATTAAGACTTTATTTAATTTATTGTGGCAATAAATCAACTTAGCAACATAGTGATCTATAACAAGACTTAAGCTCTTTAATCATAAAATTAGTTTAATTTCATAGCCATATGATACAGTTCAGTTAGATACAATAAATTTTCAGAGTTATTTCTTTTCATTAAAGTCCAATACAAATTATACATCATATTCATTGTTATGACAGGTCAATAAAATATGACTCACTTTCTAAGTTGAAGTTTGGCCAACTGGTTTGAACTAAACTTTCACAAAAAGAAACACATTAGTTTGATCCCACATGTTTGCCTCTTATCACTTATTGACTACTTGAATTTATAGTTTTGCATGTATATTTAAATTTATTTCCATATTAAGCATGCTGTAATAAAGATCTGGAGAGTACATACCTTTATGTCAATGAGCAATTATTGGAAAATAATAGGCTGTAAATTTGTAGTTCACTTTTCCAATTTATGTTTTATTAGCTGACTGATAAAAGATATAATTATGAAACTATAGAAAATGTTTCTTTAGGAAGAATGTCTAACAACTGTTTTGTAATATCCATTATGCTCAGTGTAAATCTCAAACACACACACACACACACAGAGAGAGAGACAGAGAGAGAGAGAGAGAGAGAGAGAGAGAGAGAGAGAGAGAGAGAGAGAGAGAATGGTGAGGTAGCTCACGCTTGTAGTCCTAGCACTCAGAGAGACAGAGGCAGGCAGGCAGATCACTCTGAGTTTGAGGACAGCCTGGTCTACAAAGTGACTCCAGGACAGCCAAGGCTACACAAAGAAACCCTGTCTCAAAAAGCCAAAAGCCAAAAACAAAAACAAAAACAAACAAACAAACAAAAAACCAAACCAATAAATAAATGAATAAGTAAATAAATAAATAAAATCTAAATTCTTTTTTCCCTCGTTTTTTAGAGATAGGATTTTTCTATTTCACCTTGGCTGTCCTAGAACTCACTCTGTAAACCAGACTGGCCTCAGATGCACAGAGATTCTCCTGCCTCTGCCTGCTGAGTGCTAGGATAAAAGACTTGTGCTGCCACCGTCAGGCTCAAATGTAAAGTCTTAAATGTGACATTGAAAGTCACTTTTTATTTCTGGATGATATTTTCACATTTTCATTGTTCTACCTTCTGCATGTATATAAGTTACTTCCTCTACATATGGACACATCTGTGAGGAAAAGTCCTTTTTACACACCAATTCGAAGGACAGGTGGGCTTCACGAAAGAGCTTCACAACTCAAACTCCCATTTAAAACACTAGGATTTAGGTTTCTTAGTTTAAATATCATTTGAATTCATCTGCTTATTTGCTTGGGTTTGGAGCTATATTAACTTTGAAAAGAAACCCAAGCTCCCAGTTCCCTTACTTAACCTGTGGTAGGGCGATTCTTTTTAACTTGTCCATTGGGTTGTGAGTCCCCAGTGCCACGCTGTTGTCAGGACATCTTCACCAGTGAATACTTAGTGAGACCCAAACTGTCCCTGTCACCATCCTCTGCTTGCTGTCATAAATACCACTGTGCATACCACGGCCATCTGAAGCATCCTTGCTGGAGGATGGGAGTGGAGCAGATGAAGGCTTGAAGGGAAGTTTCCTCCTTCTCACCTGCACTAGCTCTGACTTTAAGACATTAAAAATGCCACACTTAAATACAGTAAGCCAGGAAGGCTACCTGATCTTCCAGGTGCCAATTTTAGAGAAAGTATTTTATGTTCAGAGCTCCCATTTGGATCACAGACATCATCAGTTCGGCCCTGGAGACATTAAATGAAGTGCAAGCCACCGGTCATCTGAATTCATAAATCGCACTTCATTTAGCAATGAAAATGAATACGTTCTCATGTGACTAGTATAAATGCCACAGTTACATTTTTGAGCCAAATAAACACGGGTTGGCTCAACTAAAATAACTTTTAAATGTAAAGCCAGGCCTGCAGAACTGCATATCTGTATGCCATGTGCATAAACATGCATGCCTTTGTATGATAAAGCTGAAGTGCAGGTCAATGGTAAACATGTGGCCCTCATGAGGCCACGTGGACAGGGCGGGTCCGGCTGGGCTGAGTGGAAGAGCGAGGAGACAGTGGGCTGCCTAGATACACCTTGCCATTCCTCTTCATGTAAAGGGGCCTTTAGATTCTCTTATTAATAATTAAGTGGATACTGGTAATGTTACTATACTAGAGCACTGTTACCCAGAAACTTGTCGATGTCATTAAAATTGTATAAATGTTACATACAAGACTGCAACACATATTATGTATAGAAATGTTTCCCTTGGGGCTGGAGAGATGGCTCAGAGGTTAAGAGCACTGTCTGCTCTTCCAAACGTCCTGAGTTCAATTCCCAGCAACCTCATGGTGGCTCACAACCATCTATAATGAGATCTGGTGCTCTCTTCTGGCCTGCAGGTGTACATGCAGGCAGAACACTGTATATACAATAAATAAATCTTAAAAAAAAAAAGAAAGAAATGTTTCCCTAACAGGAGCTGTACAATTTGGAAAATGAATGAATAGGTCAGTTCCTTACTAACATTTTAAAAAATATATAGTTTATTAATTTCTTCATATTACATCTCACCTGTTATCCCATCCCTCGTATCCTCCCATTCCTCCCTCCCTCCCATTTTCCCCTTACTCCCCTCCCCTATGACTGTGACTGAGGGGGACCTCCTCCCCCTGTATATGCTCATAGGGTAGCAAGTCTCTTCTTGGTAGCCTGCTATCCTTCCTCTGAGTGCCACCAGGCCCCCCCATGCAGGGGACATAGTCAAATATGGGGCACCAAGGTGGGTGGCTCTGTAGCACAATGAAAAGCGCATTGGACTTCTTACTAACAATTTTTAAAGAGCCAAGACGGAATGAACTGTCAAATGCATTTGCACTAAGGAGTTTTTTATTTTTCCTAAACAGAAAAAAGGGGGGCTATCTATAATATGCTAAAATGATATCCAAATTAATGAGCTTTCTTATTAACAAAATCATCACTGAGAACAAGAATATAAGGATGTGCCTTATGCCTTATGTATGTCATCTAGTTTCCCAACAGCTTAGATGTATGAACAAAAAGTACAAAAAAAATCTACATTATAAAACTACTATAAGATGGTGGGGGCGGAGGTCCCCTTCTGTCACAAACCTAGGGGAGGGGAATAGGGTGAAAAGCGGGAAGGAGGGAGGAATGGGAGGATACAAGTAAGGGGATAACAATTGAGATGTAATCTGAATAAATTAATTAAATAAAAAAGAAAAGAAACTACTATAAGGCAAGAAACAAAAATGAGAGTATAGAGAGTGAATGCTGTAAAAGTCAAGGCAATAATATGTAATATGAATGAGAAATGAGTCTGTTTCTCGAATTGTTCATTATAAAAAGACTCATCGATTGAGATAAGTTTAAAATACTACAGTTGAATATTTTAAACTACTTATTAAATATTTAAAAATAAAAACTCATCATAAGATCCCACGATGAGTGAACTATCAAACTTTTAACTAAGAAAGAATTGTGATTAACTTTTTAATTAAGCAGTTTGGAGATTTTCATGTGCCTGTCTTGTCTGATACTAGCTAGGTTTTTGATTTGATTTTTGATGTATTACATGGTCGTAAAGAAGCAGTAGCTATTTATACACTTAGAACAAATACACCCACGATATGTGCCTGGACAGCAAGATATTTCAAACATTTGAGACTCAGCTAGAGGCAGAATAGAATGGCGCTGAGGCTAACACGCTTGCTGTGCAGGCCTCAGACTTCAGATCCTCAAGACTTCTATAAACTCAAGGTATAATTCCTACTATGCTTGGTTTATATTGTAGATCAAATTTTATAAATTACATTATATAACTATAGTTTCTGCACCCCCAACGCAAGCTATATAGCTAGACTAGTCATATTGGTGAGCTCCGAGTTCAATTGAGAGGAGTTCCCTCAATGAATAAGGTGAAGATTGAATGAGGAAGACACCTAGCATCATTTCTGGTCTATAATACACACACACACACACACACACACACACACACACACACACACACACACACACCACTCCCTGACACATCCACATAAATGAATTGCCCTCATTGGTATTTACACATATATAAACACACAAATGCACCTAGATGCATAGTAAACACAGGTGTGCAACAAAAGAATACACCTAAATGTCACAGGTGCATAGTCACAGTGTTTCCAAGACCCATAAGCGAATGATTGAAATCCATGTTTAATAACAAATAGAATATAGGCAAAGGTCTTCCTTATGCATATGCATACATAATAAACCTTAATTACAAATTTAGGCACACTAACAAATCAAAAACTAGAATAAGACCAGAAAATTATACTAATTCACTAGAGTAAAATTATGTGACGATGGTTTCTTTCAAAACATTATGGTACACCGTCTTAACAGGAATGCTTTTGGGTTTGGTTTGGTGGGTTCTAGTTGTTGGATCAGCACCCTTCTCTAGGTCCACTATTTAAATAATGATGACCAGAACATAGGCCTGGGACACCTGGCAGGCTGATAGACTCTTCCTTGCACTTAGTCTATCTCCCAATTTTTTCCAGAGATTCCTGTTTCTGATTCCTCGGTGTCAGTGTTACGGCAGGCTGTCTTGATTACACATTTATGTGGCTGCTGGGCTTCAAACTCTGGTCCTTATGCTCACACAACAGGGATGTTTGCACACTGCGATGTGTCCACTTTCTCAAAGGCACTGTTAGCTACAAGTTATTCTTCAACAGGAGGCTAAAAAAAAAAAAGCAACAACAAAAAGTCAAATACAAGTAATGAAATAGCTAAACTCAAGGATCTGTTGATGTCAGCGTGACCCGAAACTTCCTCAGCACACTCGTGTAACTGGCCGAACAAGAGTCTCTACTGTGACATTTAAAATAATAATTCTCCATAGGTGAGAACAAAGATTCTCTCTAAGGGAGAAGATGTCACCATGCCTTCTCTGCAGGGCCGGACGATCCGTACACTGACGTGTTGTCTCCTCCCTCACAGTTTCCTCTGATATTGTCTGCAGTTTGTTCTCCCCGTGGAAGTGTTTTGTGAATAATTTAAACCCATCACATTGGATAGGTACAAGAATCCACAAAAAAGGTTGAAAATGCTAATAAAATCAACTGTGTGGTTAAAATGTAGAGACAGCAATTATTTTAGAGCCCAAAGGGGTGAGAAAAAGTGACATGTTCCATACGCTCATAAACAAAAGCTACTGTGCAGTAGGTGTTTTGAGGACAGAAAGTAAATGATACAGAAAGCAAATAACTCAAACAAGAACAACCGGTAAGGGGTGAAGAAAGTGATGAAGTACCAACATGTTCGAATGTGGGCCTGTAGAACCATCGAGAGACAAGGCTTAAGTATAAAATGTTCATTGGGAACTAGTTTAAGAAGCTAAAGAGTGTGCCTTCCGCCAGTGGAAGATTTGACCCAAACTCATGGCTGCACCGGTTCAAGGTTCAGCTCTGTAAACCAGGTTTGTGAAAACTCTCCCGGTTGCCAAGAGAGTGCGCTCTACAAGCTCCATTAGAAACCTCGGGTCATTAGAAACCGTATTTCAAGACTGTGCCTTGTACACTGAAGACAAGGTAAAGCTGATCCTGACTTGGACGACTTGACTGACAGGTACATTTCCATTCAGACTAGAAACAAAGCTGTTACAACCATTGGAACTAGCTTTTCCTACGTAATCAGTGATACAAATACACGTGTAAATTATAATATAGTATGAGCTAAAATGTAAACCACCAATGCAACTCATGTCTTCTTAAGAATGAATCCCAATAGATGTCTTTTTCCCCATTATTCATTGTTGGTAGCATCTTCCAAGATAGTAGTGTAACAGAGGACCTGGAACTCAGCATGAGGAGCATCTTTATGTTGCATCTACTATGGCTGCATTAAGCCCACTAACCTCAAGCTCTGCCTCAAGCTCAGGCAAATGCCGCTGTGTGCATTTCTGTAATCTCTATCCATTCTTCATGTCATCCTAAGAACATACAGAGGAAAAAAGTGTCTTCCCGATGGCGCACAGAAACTTTGACTTTCTTTGCCTAATGCTTTCGTTCTGACTGGAAACTCCTCTTCTTCAGGGGAGAAAAAAAAAAAAAAAAAAAGACAAATCAGGGCAGCAAATAGAATTCAATAGGTGATTGTGGGTACCACTCCCCTGTGGTTACTGCGTGGCTCAATGTTCAGGGCACCCTTAGGCATTTTGGAAGTTCTTGTGCTTGAAGTCTCCCCTAAGGAAGAGCCCAAGGTGCATCCTCTCAGCTGATTGCTGGGGTGTTGATCTTGCTCACTGTTCCTTCATCAGAACATCCATTCCTGCACGTTCTGGGGAGATGGGAACAGTGGCACACCGATCTTATAACTGCAGTCTGTTTACTCTTAAATTACACAAATATGGCTTTATATTTTTATGGCTTTATTAAACATTAAGATTGTTTAATAGCTGATATTTTATTGTTTATCCATGAAAAACTAAAGTGCTCAAAGGTATCTCTAAAGCTTTTGATTTTCGTTACATCTCAATATCAATAATAATGAGTCTATTGAAGTATTCTCTAGAGCAAGGCTGTGGTACCATATGCCCGTAAGCTTGTCACAGGCATGTACTGATTACTAATGTAATGACATCACAATTAAAACCACAAGAGAACCTAATCTCAACCCATAAAGAGATCTTCTTAGTTTCTTTAAACTAGGCTTGTAAGTAAAAATAATTATTAGGAAATGAGCAATTATTTAGATACTGTAAGTTCAACTGCAAATTGTTCAGAGGGAACAGTAATTATTGTTTTGACATTCATACCCTGTCATTTCAGAAGTCGCTGTTGGAATTCTTCCACCAACGCTCTTAACTTGCTTCTTTATTTTGTATTTCTCTCTCTCTCTCTCTCTCTCTCTCTCTCTCTCTCTCTCTCTCTCTCTCTCTTTCTCTCTCTCTTTCTCTCTCCCTCCCTCCCTCCCCTCGCTCTCCTCCCCTCTCTACCTCTCTCTGTCTGTCTCTGTCTGTCTGTTTCTCTGTCTCTGTCTCTGTCTGTCTCTGTCTCTCTCTCCCCACTCCCCTCTCCCCTCTGCCTCTCTCTGTCTGACTGTCTCTGTCTCTGTCTCTCTCTGTCTCTCTTTCTGTCTGTCTCTCTCTGTCTCTGTCTCTCTGTCTCTGTCTGTCTGTCTGTCTGTCTGTCTCTCTCTCTCTCTCTCTCTCTCTCTCTCTCTCTCTCTCTCTGTCTCTCTCTCTCTCTTTCTCATGTTCTTCTTATAGTGTTAAACTGTTTTGCCTAACAAACCTACATCTCCATTAGTCACATTTTTTCCAAATAGCAAAGGGCAAGACCAAAGATGATGAGAGTAACAAGAGTAGTTCAACTGATTTTTCTCCAAGTGCAAAGTGTGAAAATAGTTGAAATGCCAGATATATACCACTTCATCAAGCTGTACAACAAACAAACCAAAATTACTTTGTTATAATAGCAAGTATTTATACTTTCTATAGCTTTATATGGGTTTGGTGAACTGTTGTGTTGATCCTAGCCAGGTTCGGCTGAGCCACTACAGGCAGTTGGCTTGCTGAGTTATGATGTGACTGGTCTGAGGCAGCTTCTGCTGGGCAAATGGGCTCCCCTCTAGGCATGTCACACTCCTTCATCAAGCCAGTTGGGCACATTCTCATGATAGTGGCCAATGTCCAGAAGAGAACACAGAGGTGAGTAAATCATATCCAATCACTAGTTGCCATGAAATGTGCTAACATATATTTCCTGAGCAAGTCAAATGGACTGCCCATGAGGCAGGGTGCAAAGGAACTAGAGAGTTCCTGGGCCTTGTTTCCTGAGAGCCCTGATCCTCCCTTCACACCATAGACCTACCTCTATAGGGAGTTTCAATCCCTGAGATCCACACAGTGGAAGGGAGAACTGACTCCTCATGTAAGTTGTACCCTGACCCTCCCTCTCAGGTGTAAATACACCTGCATGCACATATGCACGTGAATGCAAACACAAAATAAATAAAATTAAAACTCTAAAAGAGTTGCAAGTTTTAAATCATTTCATTTTCCTTAGGTGGTACTTTGATTTAAAAAATGGATAAGAGGATCCAAGATGGCGGCGAGCAGTGTGGACCGCGTTTGGAGGCTCCAGTGAACAATTCAGGGAATTGCACAGATTTCTGAGCCAGGAACACCGAGGTCCGAACATCACGGCAGCGGGAGTGCTCCACGGTTCGGAGGGACCAGGGTGCAGAGGACCTGCGTGCCCCTGCACACGGGAGGAGCGTGGTTTTTCTCTGATCGGAGCGGCAGCGGCAGAGGCAGCAGCACCAGCGGCACCAGCAGCGGCGGCTGAGGTTTGCAGCTCATAGCCTTCCAGTGGAGGCGATTGGTGTGGTGGCTGGTGGGAATTGCTACGGGAGAGGGGACTCGGGGCAGGATTTGGGTCGCGTGGAGCCTTTGGACCCAGTCTGGACTCGGCGGACAGTTCAGCCCCAGAGTCCCGGGTACTGGCCCGGCCCAGCGAGCAATTCTGCCTGAGGCACTAACTCAGCGTGGCCATAGCTCCCCTGCGGTGGCGCAGGCTCAGTTGAGCTCGCAGCTCCACACTAGGCACCACCTCAGCTCAGCGGCAGCTCCCCTGCGGTGACACAGGCTGGGCAGAGCACTTGTTCCACCACTGGCGCTAACTCAGAGCAGCCGCAGTTCTCCTGGTGTGGCGCAGGCTTGGTGACGTGCTCAGTTCCATCCAAGGCACCACATCAGCTCAGCGGCAGCTCCCCTGTGGTGACACAGTCTGGGCGGAGCACTTGTTCCACCACTGGTGCTAACTCAGAGCAGCCGCAGTTCTCCTACTGTGGCGCAGGCTGGACAGAGCTCTCGGTTCCACCAGCTCTAAGACTCTGGTTGGACACAGTGTGCAGTTTGAATCCAGAATTCCTGGCTGAGATTGGTGGTCAGTTCGGGCCCTGAGTCAATAACTGACCACAGCACGCACTTTGGGCCAAAAGGCCCTAGCGGAGCTTGGTGCGTAGTCCCAGCCCAAAAATTCTGGCTGGACCCTGTGTGCATTTTGGGCCCAAAATCCCTAGCTGAGCTTGGCAGACGGTTCAGGCCCTGAGAATCTAGCTGAGTTCAGCCCGTGGTTCGGTCCCAGTGCTCCTGGCTGGACTTGGCAGGGAACACAGAAGGCTGTGGATACCTTGGCCTGACCCAACGCTCATTCAGAGACCCAGAACAATTGCAGGATCCACAGCAGAGGGGGACTGAGGATCACTGGCTGTGAGAGACCAGAACAACAGGGCTAACCTCCTAAGATCCACACCAGTGAAGCTTTGAGCTCGCAGCCTAGGGAAATCGTGAGAAAACAAGTGAATCTATCGTCAGACACCCTCCATTCAACTCTGGAAGCTACCCAACAAAAACAAAGACGGCAAGATGTCTAAAGGACAACGAAAAAGCATACGCAAAAAACCCCAAAACAACATGGCATCTCCAGTTTCCAGCTATCCCAAAGAAAACAACCCAGAGAACTCAAATACAACGGAAATACAAGAAAATGACCTCAAATCCTTAGTAATGAGGATGATAATGGAGGAAACAAATAAAATTCGTAATCAAATGCAGGAAGATGCAGACAAACAGGTGAGAGACATAAAAGAAGCACATAGAGTGGAACTGGAAAAATTGCAGGAAAATGCAAACAACCAGATGAAAGAAATAAATAAAACGGTTCAAGCTCTGAAGACCTATAAAGAGGCAATGGAAGAAACTCAGGAATATACAAAAAATCAGATGAAAGAAATCAAAAAATCAGTTCAAGATCTGAAAATGAAAATGGATTCAATGATAAACACACAGACAGAAGAAAAACGAGAACGTGAGACCTCAGAGAAGAAGGCGAGCAACACAGAGGTGAGCTTTTCTAACAGAATCCAAGAGATGGAAGAACGAATCTCAGGGCTAGAAGATACAATCACAGATATTGAATCAACCATTAAAGAAAATGCCAAATCTGGAAAACTCCTGACACAAAACATCCAAGAAATTAAGGACACCATGAAAAGAAGAAATCTGAGGATAATAGGCATTGAAGAAAGAGAAGACATCAGACTCCAGGGCCCAGACACTATTCTCAACAAAATCATAGAAGAAAATTTCCCCAATCTAAAGAAAGAGATGCCTATAAACATACAAGAGGCCTACAGAACACCAAATAGAATTGACCAGAAAAGAAAAACTGCCCGCCACATAATAATCAAAACACAAAACATGCAGAACAAAGAAAAAATATTAAAAGCTGCAAGAGAAAAGGGCCAAATAACATTTAATGGTAAACCTATCAGAATTACACCCGACTTCTCAGCAGAGACCATAAAAGCCAGAAGGGCCTGGACAGAGATCCTGCAAACCCTAAGAGAACACAGATGCCAGGCCAGACTACTTTACCCAGCAAAATTATCAATAACCATTGATGGAGAAAACAAAATATTCCATGACAAAATTAAATTCAAACAGTACCTATCCACAAACCCAGCTTTACAGAAGGTACTAGAAGGAAAACTCCATCCCAAAGGGTCAAGCTACAACCAAAACTACCCAGGAAATAGATAACTATCCCATGGCAAAAACACAACTACACAAACGCTCGACTGGAAACAACATCAAAATTAAGACTCTTAACAGTCACTGGTCATTAATATCTCTCAACATCAATGGCCTCAATTCTCCATTAAAAAGACACAGACTAACTGAATGGGTACATAAACGAGATTCAACATTCTTCTGCATCCAAGAAACACATCTCACCCATAATGAAAGGCATTACCTCAGAGTAAAAGGTTGGAAAAAAATATTCCAAGCAAATGGTCACAAGAAGCAAGCAGGCGTAGCCATTTTAGTATCGAACAAAATAGACTTTCAACCAAAATTAATCAAAAGGGATGAGGAAGGACACTTCATACTCATCAAAGGTAAAGTCAACCAAGATGACATCACAATTCTGAACATCTATGCTCCCAATACAAGGGCACCCACATTTGTAAAAGATCTCCTAAAAAAGCTTAAACCACACATCGATCCCCACACAATAATAGTGGGAGACTTCAACACCCCACTCTCACTGAAGGAAAAGTCATTGAAACAGAAACTAAGCCGAGAAATAACATCATTAACCAATGCCATGGGTCAAATGGATCTAACAGATATCTATAGAACCTTTCACCCAAACAAGAAAGAATACACCTTCTTCTCTGCACCCCATGGAACCTTCTCCAAAATTGATCACATCGTAGGTCACAAAGCAAGCCTCAATAGATACAAGAGGATTGAAATAATACCTTGTATCCTATCAGATCACCATGCTCTTAGGCTGCAATTCAATAACAACAGAAATAACAAAAAGCCTACACGTACGTGAAAATAACTCTCTGCTAAATGACACCTGGGTCAGGGAAGAAATAAAGAAAGAAATCAAGGAGTTTCTGAAATTCAATGAAAATGAACGAACAACATACCCAAATTTGTGGGATACATTGAAAGCAGTGCTAAGAGGAAAATTCATAGCACTAAGTGCCTTTAAAAGAAATTGGAAACATCGCACATAAGCATCTTAACAACACAACTGGAAGCCCTAGAAAAAAAAGAAGCAGAAACACCCAAGAGGAGTAGATGCCTGGAAATAATCAAACTCTGGGCTGAAATTAACAAATTAGAAACTAAGAAAACAGTCCAAAGAATCAACAAAACCAAAAGCTGGTTCTTTGAGAAAATCAACAAGATAGACAGACCATTAGCCAAACTAACTAAAAGGCAGAGAGACAGTATTGAAATCAACAAAATCAGAAATGAAAAGGGAGACATAACAACAGACACTGAAGAAATTCAAAGAATCATAAGAGCCTACTTTGAAGGCATATACGCCACAAAATTTGAAAATCTAAGGGAAATGGATGATTTTCTTGAACAATTTCACTTGCCAAAGTTGAATGAAGAACAGATAAACAAGCTAAATAGTCCCATTTCCCCTACAGAAATAGAAGCAGTCATCGATGGTCTCCCAACCAAAAAAAGCCCAGGGCCAGATGGTTTCAGTGCAGAATTCTACCAGACCTTTAAGGGCGAGTTAATACCGATACTCTTCAAGCTACTCCAAAAGATAGAAATGGATGGAAAATTACCAAATTCATTCTATGAGGCCATAGTCTCATTGATACCTAAACCTCACAAAGACTCAACAAAGAAAGAGAATTTCAGACCAATTTCTCTTATGAACATAGATGCAAAAATACTAAATAAAATACTTGCAAAACGAATACAGGAGCACATCAAAGATATCATTCATCATGACCAAGTAGGCTTCATTCCAGGCATGCAGGGATGGTTTAATATACGGAAATCCATCAATGTAATCCACCATATAAACAAACTGAAAATAAAAAACCACATGATCATCTCCTTGGATGCAGAGAAAGCATTTGATAAAATTCAACACCCATTCATGTTTAAAGTTTTAGAGAGATCGGGGATACAAGGCACTTTCCTCAACATAATAAAGGCTATATACAGCAAGCCAATAGCCAAAATCAAAGTAAATGGTGAGATACTCAAGGAAATTCCTCTCAAATCGGGAACAAGGCAAGGCTGCCCACTCTCTCCATATCTCTTCAATATAGTACTTGAAGTTCTAGCCAGAGCAATAAGACAACAAAAGGAGATCAAGGGTATCCAAATGGGAAAGGAGGAAGTCAAATTATCACTCTTTGCAGATGATATGATAGTGTACATAAGTGACCCTCAAAACTCCACCAGAGAACTCCTAAAGCTGATAAACACCTTCAGCAAATTGGCTGGATACAAAATTAACTCAAAAAAGTCTTTAGCCTTCCTATACACAAATGACAAGCTTGCAGAGGAAGAAATTAGGAAAACCACACCCTTCACATTAGCCACAAGCAATATAAAATATCTAGGAGTTACCCTAACTAAGCAAGTGAAGGACTTGTATGAAAAAAATTTCAAAACTCTGAAGAAAGAGATTGAAGATGACCTGAGAAAATGGCATGATCTTCCTTGCTCATGGATCGGGAGAATTAACATAGTAAAAATGGCCATCCTACCAAAAGCAATCTACAGATTCAATGCAATCCCTATCAAAATAACTACACAATTTTTTAAAGACATTGAAAGTTCAATTCTGAACTTCATATGGAAAAACAAAAAACCCAGAATAGCTAAAACAATCTTGTACAATAAAAGGTGCTCCGGAGGAATCTCCATACCTGATCTCAAACTGTACTATAAAGCAATAGTAATTAAAACAGCATGGTACTGGCACAGCAACAGGCTGGTTGATCAGTGGAATCGAATCGAAGACCCAGATATGAATCCACACACATATGGTCACTTGATTTTTGACAAAGAAGCCAAATCCATTCAATGGAAAAAGGATAGCATCTTCAACAAATGGTGCTGGTCTAACTGGAGGTCTATGTGTAAAAAAATGAAACTGGACCCATATTTGTCACCTTGCACAAAACTCAAATCCAAGTGGATTAAAGACCTCAACATAAAACCAGAGACACTAACTCACTTAGAAGAAAAAGTGGGAAAGAGCCTGGAACATATTGGCACAGGAGACAACTTCCTGAACAGAACACCAACGGCCCAGGCCTTAATGTCAACCATTAATAAATGGGACCTCATGAGGCTGAGAAGCTTCTGTAAGGCAGGAGACACTGTCAAGAGAACAAAGCGACAGCCTACAGACTGGGAAAAAATCTTCACCAACCCTACATCTGACAAAGGTCTAATATCCAAAATATATAAAGAACTCAAGAAATTAAACACCACCAAACCAAATAACCCAATTGAGAAATGGGGCTTGGAACTAAACAGAGAATTCTCAACAGAGGAGTATCAAATGGCTGAGAAACACTTAAAGAAATGCTCAACCTCCTTAGTCATCAGGGAAATGCAAATCAAAACAACTCTGAAATTCCATCTTACACCCATCAGAATGGCTAAGATCAAAAACTCAAGCGACACCACATGCTGGCCAGGATGTGGGGAGAGAGGAACACTACTTCATTGCTGGTGGGAATGCAAACTAGTACAGCCACTTTGGAAATCTATCTGGTGCTATCTCAGAAAAATGGGAATAGGGCTTCCTCAGGACCCAGCTATTCCACTCCTTGGAATATACCCAGAAGATGCTCCAGCACACAACAAGAAACTTTGCTCAACCATGTTCATAGCAGCCTTATTCATAATAGCCAGAACATGGAAACAACCTAAGTGTCCCTCAGTAGAAGAGTGGATAAAGAAACTGTGGTACATATACACTATGGAATACTACTCAGCTATTAAAAACAAGGAATTCCCGAAATTTGTGGATAAATGGATTGAGCTAGAAATGATCATAATGAGTGAGTTAACCCAGAAGCAGAAAGAATCAAATGGTATATACTCACTTATATCTGCATACCAGCCCAAGGGGCATGTCCCATGAAAGCCTTCACTTACCAGGAAACTGGGACAGAGGGGAAGGCATCCTATTGGGACTCTAAATGAGAGACGCATGGGAGAACAGCAAAATAAAAGGATCCAGAGGGTCCTAGAAATCTACAAGTAGAACAATATGATAGGCAGATTTGGGCCCACGGGTCCTGCTCAAACTAAGGCACCAGCCAAGGACAATACAGGAGGTAAACTTTAAACCCCTACCCAGATCTAGCCAATGGTCAGAATATTCTCCATAGTTGAGTGGAGAGTGGGATACGACTTTCTCACATACTCTGGTGCCTCACATTTGACCATGTCCCCTGGAGGGGGAGACCTGGTGGCACTCAGAGGAAGGACAGCAAGTAGCCAAGAAGAGACTTGATACCCTATGAGAATATATAGGGGGACGTAATCCCCCTCAGGAACAGTCATAGGGGAGGGGAATAATGGGAAAATGGGGGGGGGGGAATGGGAGGATACAAGGGATGGGATAAACATTGAGATGTAACAAGAATAAATTAATAAAAAAAAATAAATAAATAAAAATAAAAATAAATGGATAAAAAGAAAGATATGGAATAACATGTCTTGTACTATAGCTTGATTCAGGGTTTATAATAATGAAAACACACTGATATATTTGAAGATGATTAGAACCAACTGTAACAGAAGTAATCAATGTCTGCCGACAGAAGAAGAACCAACCGTATTTCGGGACTCTCTTTGATAGGTTCAACTCCAAGTGATTAGTTCCAGGCACACATAGGAGCAACACTGAATGGACTTTGCAAGATTACATATGTATATATTTGTGTGTGAATAATAATTAAAGAAAAAGAGATCATGAATTTGGGAAGGAGTGGGGCAGCTGTAGGGAGAGGGAAGGGTGGAAGGGATCTAGATAGAGTGGTATTACACAATCACAAAGATCTATTGTCATTTGGCTAAAGTTAAAGCATCTCCTTTAAGTAAGATGTCGTGCCAAGGACTTGTGGTAGAAATACACATAATACAAAATTACTTCAAGCACCTTCAACCACTGTTACCTGAAGAAACATTGGTCTCAATACTATTTTTGTTTCAACATATGCATTTCATTTGTTGTTCATAAGGAATTTTGGCAACTGTAGTTTATAATCGTAGTTAAAATATGAAGTAACATCAAATGGTACATAAATTTAGTAAAAATAAATGGCAATGATTTAAACATCCATACTCAAATTTAACCTAATAAAATAAGTAAATATAGCAGTGGAAGTATAATTGTCTGAATTGAAGGAAATGAAAACGAAACTTCTAAAGAGCGAGTAAAAGCTAAATGTTGTGAAAGTAAGCAAACATTAGTCCAAGATCCAGCTATTAGTGACTTAGGTTTCAAAACTGAGCTTAGCAATTGAGTTGGAAGGAAATGCTACCCCAGAGAGTTCTGTTTAGTGACAGTCACCTTTAAAATATTCACCAGCCTTTGTAACAGGAGGAACTGTGTTTTTGTTCCTCCTCATTCCTTCACTTTGGGACAAATGTGAAATAGGTTTTCTCCCTCATAGATTAAATAAAAGAAAAACTGGCAATTTTTCTATTACAGGAACAGTTTGAGGCTAAATTGAAAACCTAAAATACATTAAGTATTCATAGACACAGTGGAGAGGGTTTGGGTGGAGATGATATGTAGTGTGTGTGAAGCGCTCAGTGAGAAAATTATCACGAATGATTCCATAAATCTAGAGTGAGGAACCTTAACCTAACACACTGAAAATCACAATCTCCTTTTACACTGAAAGCTGTGATCCCGTCAATGCAAGGGGTTCTAATTCATCTCAGAAATCATGCTGTGTACTCAAACTACACAAATTATTCACAGGGACGCATTGTAATGTCATTATCAACCTTGACTGTATTTTCTCCTTAGGGAGATACATTTAAAAGTTTAAAATATGTCACAATTTTCTGCACTTATTTGACATAAGTAGTATCTATAAATATTCCTTTCATGATATATAAAAACTACCTTCCCATGTTAAGATTATAACATAGAAAGGCTGAAGAGCATGTCTGTCTAAGATACTATCATCTGTCCTAAAATGTATGTATAACTGATGTGAGACAGAATAATGAGAAAAGAAAAAAAAATAAGATTACAGATATTGTAACCATCTTGTCAAAATGGAGACTGGTTCAAATTAACAATAATGAGTCTCTCTTATGCTTATGGTAGGGACATTAGCAATTTTCTCATGCTGGAAAAAAAAACTCTTTAGACAGAAATTGAATATGAACTTTTGCCTCAGGGACAATTTTATTAATTCAATTTAGTTAGCTCATTACCCAACACATTAAAATGAACCTGAGACATTTTGCGCATTTGAGTACATTTATCATCCTTCAGCACAGTAACAGAATACTCTTGCACACCGTTCATTTGTGGGTATAGTGGTCACTTTGTGTATTGACTACAAAGCACATCAACAGGATAGCCTATCTGTTTCCAAGGATATTCTTTTTGTGTTTCAGAATGTATTTACAGGGCACATATGTGTGTGTGTGCGCGTGTGTGTGTATAATTAAAATATTATATATATATATGTATATATATATATATATATATACACATGCGTGTGTGTGTCCTTCCAAAGATATTCTTCTCAAGTTTCAGAATGTATTTCCAGGAGAGTCTGACTATAAGGGTAAGTAGAGAGTGGTCCTGTGATATAGAACCTATGATGCTAATTTGGTCTTGGGTTATGTAATAACCACCTACCATGAGGACCCATATGTGTTAGACAGAAGGAGTGCTCAATATTCCCAAGCTGTGGACCGGATAAACTATTAACAGAAAAAATCTACTTAAAGTATTTGATTTATTCTGTATACCTACCAAATATTTGTTTCTTGGTGAATTACAAAGAGAGACTCTTAATCTCCAACTTAGCATAAAGTATGAAGGGAATGGGGCTTCCAACAAAGCACACAGAGAGTCTCTTCTGCACGTGCATGTGAAAAACAGACAGGTTAAGAACTAATATTTTTCTTTAATTATAAGAGCCTCATGGATGGGTCTGTGTTTTAAGGCGTAAATGCCCCCTAAGTCTATGTACTTAAGGCTTAGTCGCCAGTCTACGGAAAGTGGGACCCTGTGAGGCAGTAGAAGGTGAAATTACTACCAAGAAGGATTAAGTCTTACAGATAAGTCGTCAAGGGGATATTGAGATTCTAGATGTCCCACCCCAGGTTTCTGGCTACCAGGAGGTCAGCAGGTTTTCCCTGCCACCTGCTCCCCACTGTGAGGCCCTCATCACAGGCCTACAGGCAACAAGGCTAAATCTTTGAAGCAGTTACCCAAAAGCAATGGTCAGTCTTCATTCCTTGTATTGGTTTTCTCAATATTTTGTCTTGTAGTATTAGAAAGCTAACAAAGAATTAGCAACAGAAAGTGGGGTTGTCAATTTTGCCACCCGAATGAAGCCTTTCAGAAACCTTTAGAATCTATTTATGGGAATACTTTTTGAAATGCTTGGAGACGTGTGACAAAAAATGCCTACAAGGCGGAGGCAGCAGACTGTTCCGATAGAGACTCGGAAACATAGACTGCTGACTGCAGTGCCAGGCTCATGAAATTACAGACAGAAATGGGGGATCTGTTGAGAATTAGAGCAGACACACCCCCAATCTCTCCTGGCACAAAACTTCTCTGCATATTATACATGATCTAAGACTTTGTGTGAGGTAGAGGTTGAGGTTAAAGTGACACATTAATTAATCTGATAGAGGGAATGCAAGGCCACAGGGGCATGATTCTTGCTCGTTGCTTGTAGCCATATTTACAGTGAACTTGCAAGTAAACATCAAAGTAGAAAGAGTTGAGCAACTTAAAGCTTGTGCAGAAACAAAGAGTTAAAACATTTAAAGTTGCAGCAGTCAAAGCCAGTGTACTTGTTACAGAGATTAATGTTATAGAAGAGAAGGTGTTGCACTGGGATGATATTAAATATGACTTTTAGGGCATCTCATGAATCTGTAAGACCCAGAATGCAAGATCTATGGGATCATGGAATCTTCTACTAACATTCATGTGTAATAGACAATTTGTAACAGTACTGGAATCCCTGAAAGCAGGCCTAATAATTCAATGCATAAAGCCATGTGAGCTGCGGGCAGCCAGTTGATAGTAGAATGCTTTCTCATATCCACAAAGCCTCAAGTGTTACCAATATGCTCCTTGAATCAAAACACACAGAGAGAGGGATTAATTTTTATACCTGCTCAGTTTCATTCTGATCCAACATCTTTCCATTACTTTTACTTCCTTGCTTTTAGAAATAGTAGTTTTCACTCTGTGCACTTGAACTTGAAAAGTATGCAATTCATTTAACAATTTTTGACAGTAACTCACAGTTGGGAATTTCCCTTGCATCCCAGAGGAGATTTTGCACTTGGGCTGTCAAGCTGGAAATATGCAGACAGTAGATGCTATGAGATTAACTGGATGCACCTGAATTGTGAGGAACAATGCCTGTGGGGAATCTGGGTGTAAGTTTATGCTTTGGATCTTAAAAATCACCCAAAGCCCATGTGTTCATGGCTTGGTCTCCAGTCTGTGACACTACTGAGAGGTCCTTGAAAGTTTAGTGAGTTGTGCTTAAGGAAAGAAAGGTCATTGGAGGAGTGCCCTTAAAGGAAGTAATGGGTCACAGTTCATCCTTTCTCTTTCCTGACTTCTCCATCACCATAGGTGCTCTCCACCTATGAGAGACTGACTGACCTCAGAAACAATGAGCCAACATGAACCTTTCTTCCTTGCAATTTGTTTTCTTGGGCATTTTGTCACAAGATCAGAAAGCTAACTCTTGCAAACAGCAAGAAAACTAAGTTTATATAACCTGAGCAGGTTAGTGCCCTGGCTGGCAGATGATAGTATCCTAAAGTTTGGATTAAAATGCGAAGAATGAAATCCACAGACATCCCGGTGCTTCTGGATCCTATATACAATTCCATGATAAAGACTAGTTGTCCCTCCTGTGAAGATAATGCAGACCTCTGCGTTGTGGGGAAATATATACCTGCTTTATGTCCCCATTTGCCATTCTGGCAGGAAGTGTTAGATTTGCCAGCTGAGAAAAATACTCTATTCACGCAGATCTGCAAACCCTCACCACGTGCACTGGCATGAGTAGAAGAGTCTATGTTGGATGCCTGTCAAGAACGCAGGCAGGGTGGGGGGTGGGTGGGTGTAAAACTGCATAATGGTGTTTGCCTAACAAAGCACTCTTTCATAACACAGGACATAATCACCCAGCGAGGAACCTGGCACGAGGGATCTGTTGTGATATCTCTTGGAAGCATAGAAATTGGAATGACCCATTTCAAATGAAGAAGAACCGACAGAGCTACTTAGAAGATGGTAGAAAGGGACAAAAGACAGAACTGGGAATCGGTCAATGAAGCTGGACAAGCCACCTCCTAGTATGAAAAATGTGAGTTGCCAGGTAACACTCCTCATCACAAGTAAAAAATAAATGTTCTGGCATTTTAGAGAGGTGCATTTTAAAGAGTAAGATAGATCAGTAAGAGAATAATAGTTTATATAAAAAAAATCTATAGATTAAGAGACAGACTGTATAAAAGACAGCTTCAAAGGATTATTTGGAGAATGCCCCTCATAACCCTCTTTAAAAGGTGGACAGCATACATTCAGAACACTAAACACGTTCCCTAATGCCATGATAGAAGTGATGGACGAGTAATATTAAAAGATGCTCAGGATTCAGTAGAACATGAGTCTCATGCGCTAACCAAAGGAAGTGGGTTCATGTCCTCGCTGTGAAGGTCTATTATTTAACTGGCCAGTTGGCAGAGTAGTCTCCACTTCAGAATGTGACTGTTACATTACACAGAAGCTGTGTGGATACGAATTTATATGTATACATGTAGTGTGTGTGTGTGTGTGTGTGTGTGTGTGTGTGTGTGCGTGCGTGCATGCTTGTGTGTTTGCCTGTGTCTGTGTTTCTGTGTGTTCATATGACCATGATCCTTGAAATTGTATTCCTCTCCCTAGAGGACACCGCATCTTCCCACGCCCCTTTCAGTAAAGTGTGACCAGGAGACTGAGTACTGTCTAATAGAATGTGAATAAGTACAGGAAATTTTCATGTTCTGTTTTGAAGATCTAGGCTCACAGATCTTCAGTGTGTGATTACGGGACTTATTTCTTCTCCAAAGCCACGTGGTTGGCAGGTGCATGCTCAAAAGAGGAAAGACGTGATGGGCAACTGAGTTACTATGTTCTACACAGCACCCAAAAGTTAGTCTGTTGCTTCTGTAGGTGTCTTTGTGTGAATGTGTGCATATTTGTTTATGTGTGTGAGTCCAGACATGCACATGCCACCACACACATGCGGAGGTCAGAGGACAGACGTTCCTCATCCTTTCTCCTTGTCTGAGACAGTCTCTTCACTGAAGCATAAGCTTCCTACACTCCCCCACCCAGCACCATTCCTCTGCAGACACATGCTAGAACCACAGATGCTTGCAAGACTGGGTCTGCCTTTTTCCATAGGTTCTAGGGACCCCAATCCAAGGCACCAGACCTGTGTAGCGAACACTTTAACCTCTGAGCTATTTCCCCAGCCCTAGTCCTGTATTTTTTTCAATACAACACATTCAGAACCACTTATTATTAGAGTCTAGCTCCCTATTCAATACAGAGAACGAACTGCTTTTCAGGTTGTCTAGAGTTTAAATGAATTATTGCATGACAACAGAAATTATCTCAGAAGTCGATGATGACTAAGCTTTAATTACTATTGAAGTCAAAGCAACAACACGTATAACAATATGGCAATGCATACAACATCTATATTTCAAAATAAGGTTAAAGAAAAGATATTTTTATCAGATATGTACCTGAAAAAGAAAGGTCAACCTGAAATAATGCAAATGGTAGTTTTTTAAATACTAAGGGGGACATTTACACACAAGAACCTCACTAAATACTAGTAGTATTGAAAATATATGTACATATTAATACATTATTAATGTTACCATACAATATGTAAATAACTATTTTTTTCTGAAAACTGAATTTAATCATATAAAAGCCTTGATTTTTCCTAGGTCCAGTATGTTTTGCAGTCCCTTTAAAAGGTAATTTCAGAACTTTAATAGGCTACTTTAAATAGTTAAGTTGCTTTCACATGTTTGATACAGTGCATAATTTTCCACTATTCAGAAAACATAAATTTCAAAGTAGTAAGGACTTGAATAATCCTAGCAAGTAAATCATAAATTCAGATTTCATAAATGCTATGAAAAGTTGTAATATTTGCAAATCTCAGAATATTTCTTACAACTTTTTCTAAGTAACATAAATGCCAATAAATTTTAACTATGCATATGAAATTAGAATAAATACATAATGTCATATAAACTCTAAAAGATCAAATTCTCTCAGAGCTCATGGATAGTTAGAATGCTGGTAACATTTTTTTAACCTATACCTGGTGCTCCGATTTATGAACTTCAGTTTACCTTATTCTTTAAACAAGAATGAGGTTTTACAAACTTTTTAAAAAGAAATAGTTCCTGCTAGCTTGTCTCCAGAGATTTCTCTTAACTGGGCCTGGCTTATGGAAATTATGGCTTATGAAAACTAGCTGAAGGAAATTTCCATTTGTGTTGCCTTCGTTATTACTTCATTTTATTTACAGGTAGCATTTCTATTCAATTCTTTCTTACAGTTTCTTGTTGAGAAATTCCTACAATTTGAATGTGAGATGTGATGTACAGTAACCAATTTGTATGTCCGAAGACAGTGATGTCTACTTTAGTCATGACATTGCCACAAAAGAAAGGTGGTGCGATTGGCTTGATTATATAAGGAGCTGAGCCCGCCTCCATTTTTATTGATCTTTGGGGAGTTACAGACTTAGATCAAAGTTACAGCTTAGAATGATAACACAGGACACCAGGATCATCAATGTTGCCAGTTCCTCTCCACATTTGATCATCCCGTATGCCTGGGACTCAGATGGAACTGTTTTCCTGTCATATTAGACCCAACAGTAAATCATGCTGTCTATCTCTCTGAGCACATAGTTGGCAGTGAGGGAGCAAGGCCCTCTGTGGGGCCTCTCACAGGCAGGCTTTGTGTCTCTGTGTCTGCATCCCTACTCCCTGTGGCAGCTAAGTTCTGCTTTTGACATCTAATTGCTCTTGGGAAGAATTTGCTTGCTTCTCCCTCAGGATGAGCAGACATTTGCTTGGTATTGGTGCAGACTCCTGGCCTCCCCAGGGGAAGGGAGCTTGTGTTTCTTTTCTTCTCTGTGACAGCAGACAGGACTATAGGTCTCTGTGGAGCAGGAAGTATTTACTTCATCCAAACCAGAAAGGGGACCCGGGGACAGGCAAGGCTTTGTGTGTCCTTAGCAGGTGCTTTCCTGGCTCTGCCTGCCTGCCTGCATCCGCAGTGAGCTTTCTTCTCATCTGCCCTTCTGTCCTCACCCTTTCTGAAAGTACCAGGTATAAAGGTGCTGCTGAAAGTAGGAAATCTTTTGTATTTGAGGACTGTATTTAGGATTGTGCTAGGATATATGTTTAGGAATGGAAACTGACATGTCTCTCCGCAATTCCTGTTTCCTGTTCAGTAAATTGTGGATGATTTTTCCCTCCGCCTATTTTCCACATCTTTCTACTGCACTCTGTTAATGATGAAGCCATCAATGTATCTCATTTCACATTGGTTCGAATTTATACTTTAGGGAATCTAATTCTACTGGTTGCTTATCCATCTCAGCTCTCTAGTGGCCTACAAAGTAGTACTTCTTAGAGTATTTAGTTTTCCTCATTGTTTGAGTAGGGGAAAAACATTTCACAGCCCTACCTATCCTTAACCCGACATTTATTATCTTTTGTGTCTATAGACTACATCTCCAGTGTAGCTTGCTTGCGTTTTCTTTTTGCCTTGACAGGACTTTTTAGAATGTTATCAATTTTATTATTGTCTTTAGAAATATCATTTTGGCTCCTTAATTTCTTCGACTGCACAGGTATTTGTGTTTCTGTACATTTCTCTTCCATTCTTTTCTATTCGGTGCCACTTTTTCCCCTAAGATCGTAGAGTTGTAAACAACATGATGACTTTAATTTCTTCTGTTCCTATCATAAAACTGAAAGGAGTTAAGAGCAAGGCAGACCCGCAGGAGGCAGATTGGGTTGCAGGTCCGGAGAAATCAGAACATCTAGCTGTCCAGAAGGGACTAGAAGTGAGCCCTAAAAACACTCCGGCTTTTCAAAAACTACCCAATCAGTGGGCTTAGGATCTGAAGTCCAAAGCCCCGATTCCCCAAGATCTCGGCTAACAGCCAGTCCTTCTATTTACTTTCCGGTTCTTCCTCCCCTTGGAACATTTTAGTAGCCCCCACTAGTCGCTCCTTCAAGTATGACATCATTAGTGAGTGGGCTTTCTTGAGCCTACGCACTTTCACCCAACTCATAGTTCAATCAGAACCCTGTGCCCACCCCCAACTCCTGTGTTCAAACTAACCAACTAAATCCAGTCCAAATTGAGTCCCAATTTACCTGCAGGAGACACGGTATTGGCCGTTTCCCAGAGTATGAAAAGCCCTGCACTTTCCCTACCCTACCCCTCATCCAAAGACAGGGTTTCTCTGTGTAGCTTTGCCTGTCCTGGACTCTCTTTGAAGAGCAGGCTGGCCTCCAACTCACAGAGATCCGCGTGCCTCTGCCTCCCTGAATGTTTGAATCACAACAATGTGTGAACTTACTTGGCAACTCATTTTTGAGACCCTCCTTCCTCTAAGAAGCTGCTACTCTGTTTCTCAATAAAAATTTGATTGTTTACTTTTCTTTTGGGGTACTCACTCACTGCTCTTTAGGATCATGTCTCTGAAGCCACTGCCTCAGCTAAACCCACTGAGCCTAAGAAAGTTTCCGTTTCACTCAGCCAACAACAAATCATTGAAATCTAGAAATTTTCTTTAAAAAAAAAAAAACATGATTTCTGCTACATGGCACAAATTGTGTTTTAATAGCACTGAATTTAAAAAAAAAAATGTGAATTTTTTCCATGCATGTTTAAAAATGTTTGCTTGGTTTCTAAGGAAAAACTAAATAGTTCTTCTTGTTAGATTTTTATGTGCTCATAATTTAATTCCGTGTGGTGAGAGCTGAGCAGCTGAGAACACGCTTTGCATGGCTTCATTACCTTTGAGATTGATGCAGCAGGATGCTATCTGTTAGCAAACAGTCCAGGTCCATGACATAAACAGTAAATCTGAACATGGGTTCTCCTTGGAGCCGTGTGTGTGTGTGTGTGTGTGTGTGTGTGTGTGTGTGTGTTTAATACTGACTGTCATGTTAATAAAACTGAAACACAGACTGCAACTATACCCAACACTAGTAAGCTATTGTTATGGTGAATGGTAACTATACTTAGTATCTCTCTGGTTTCTCAGTGCACACTGCTCCAAAGACTGCATTTATGTTTCATTCACAAAATACTTCTCAAGAGCCTCCTGTGTATTGAATTTATTCTAATTCCCAAATGAACCTGGCATGCATTCTAAACATTAGCATAGTCACTATTTTGTGTTGGACACTGTTGCCATGACTGTTTCTCATGAACGCAAGTGGCGTTAAGGGTGTGTGAGAACACTTAGACACGTTGCTGTTGAGCACAGCCCACTTCCTTTGACTGTGGAGGTCTCTGTGACCTCCAAAGCCATGAGAGTATGGATCCAGTTTAGTTCCACACAACTAAATAGCCAGTATTGGCTCAAACATTCGGAGTCTGATCCTGAGTGTTTATTTTAGGCATATTTAACCAGAGCACAATTTGATGAAAACTTTTCTGGTGATAATTAACTCAATCCTGTGTCCACAATAAACCATACACAAATCGTTTTTAGGAACAAACTAAGCTAAATAATTATTGGATGTGACTACATCAAAACTCTTTGTAAAGTACACGTGACACCTCCCATAAAGATGGGTTCTACAGACTGACTGAGAAAAGTGAGCTTATGATAAGGGTCTGAGGGACGGTCCAGTGTGGGTTCCAGCAAAACAGATAGTACAAAGATCAGCATGCTAGAATGCACTTCTACTCCTAGCCTTCTGGGCAAGTAAAATATATTGCATTCCTTTCCTTGAAGGAACAACCCTGTGTGCTAATGTTCCGTGTTCCCCTAGTGCTTATCTGAGAGCCCAAGAACATTTATGTCTCCTAGTACATCTGAGCAGCTTGCCATATAAACTTCTGCTTGACTTGGGTTCAAGACTCCATCCGTTACACTCCCAACCAAGGCATGCTTGTCTTAGTAAGTCTCACAATTGCACTTTTTAAAAAGAAAACTTCAAGAATAATCACTGTGACCCGTTTTTATGTAACTCTCTGCTCTGCTTTGCTCATTGCCTTGTTATAAAGTCTACACAAGAAGAAGGTACTGTCTTCAAATCTGCTGAGATGCCTGGCTGTACTCACAGGCAGCCATCTTGTTCTCAGATGGCTCTCTTTGCTTCTTTGTATGTTTTTCTAATTCTAAGTTATTCACCACTAAGGAAATTGAAACAGCACACCCCTAGTGTCTGAGAGTAGAACAACTGGCTAACTACAGGGAAATAAGAGTGAGATGGGTCCCTGGATGCTGGAAAACATAAAGCCTCCAGCGCCCTGTCTTTGAAAACCCTCCTGCTGCGATGGACTGGTGTGGTAACATATCCACAGCAAGTCTGCACAGTGTTCAAAGACTCATTTGTTCTGAACAAAGAATACCAAGAGGTAACATTATAATAACATAATTCTCTCCTTTCATTTCAGGTACCTTAAAAATCCTAGGGGTTCGATTTGACCCAAAGACTATATAGAAATATCCTGCAAATTTTCTTAAGCTTGGGTTAAGAAAACCTAAGCTGTATGAAATTTGAAACATGCAGAATTTTAATTTAGAAAAAAAAAACCCTTGTTTTCATTTCTTTGACTTTGCACTCAATACCACAGCTGCTTGTGTCGTTATATAAATGTATAAAAACATCATGAAAAATAGAAGAAAACACAGTCTTTCTTGCAATAGAAAAAAAAATAATGTCCAAGACACGAAACACCAGTCAGAGATGTTGTGTCTAAAGCACAGACTCATAAGCCAGCCTGTGAGCTTCTTAAATGAAGTGTGGCAGGCACACTGGCCTATGAGTTGCTTATGACAAGTTTTGTGTTGTGAAAGCCAACGTATTGCATTGTAACAAAGCTTAGATAAACTCCAAAACTTTATACCATTCTGGCCTGCTACACTGTTCATATGCTGATTTCCAACTATTATTTTGAAAAGAAAATGAGCTGGAAACATATTAGCTTTTAAACAAATAAAAACAGATTGCTATAAATGGAAAAAATTAAGACAAAGCTTGAATGTTGAAACAAGCACTGGTGGGATTCTGGTGGAATTTGTAGGGTAAAGGGTTAACTTTTGTCATCCTGACCTTCGACGGTTGAAATTACAGGTGACTGAACAATAGTGATAATCTTGGTGCTGCTTCTTAAAACGAAGAACTAAACCTCACCTGTGAAAGGTACCACTCTGGACCAGAAGGAAAGGCAGCGTCAGCATCTTCCAAAATAAGTTGTGACCAAGAGCCTATTGAGCAAACTTCTTTAGAGTCTTACCTCTCAAGGCTCATTCTTTTCAGTTCACCATTTTTTTTCTAGTTCTGCCTCATAAGATGTCTCTTTGATTATTCAGGTCTTTGTTTCCTTATGAGTGTCCCTGGGCCATATCAAATGCAATTTATGCTGTGTTCCTCTGAATCTATGTAATATCAATTTAATTCTCAGAAAAAAAGCCATATCCTAGGATGGGAGAGGTGGGTCTTCATCCTCATCTGAGGACATTTAAAAGGAGGAAATGTAAGAGTGATGCCACAATATTAGCTCTTGTCACTGTCCTTCGTCTCCTTTTTACATCTCTGGTTGCTTCTTATTACAGCATTCTCTTAAGTTCCATGATCAGAGCTTCTCGTTGAAATTTGAGTATCAAGGCTTCTATGTTCATGCAGACTTCTTTCTGCATGTGTTCACCTGCAAATCCTTCAGTAGGATCTGTACCGGCTTGGATGATGGTTCTGGTGGGTGATTTCAATTCTTGTAGTCAATTTTCTTCAACTGCTCCAAATTACTAATGAGTCATTCTGGGACGTGAAGGAATGGGACTTGGGAGTCAGGCTGCTGGGAATTCCCTCCAGGCAGTGAGCTTTGTTCTAGAACACACTCCTCTTACACGCAGGGGGACTGGATAAACATGGGTTGTTTTCCATAGACAATGACCTGCAGTACTCAGTACTTTTAGAAGTAGCTTGCCACACCGAAGTCTGTTTTGTATACAGACACTTTCGAGGCAGAGTTTCAGTCACTACCTGGATTTCAGTGCCTAGAGCAAGAATGGGCATTTATGTTTTTCACAGTTTCCTCCTAAGCACCTTATATTTTGCCAACAATGTGAATAGGTACACTAAATTTTTGAAGCCACACTTGTCAGTTAAATTCTCATAAAAAGGCAATACTTGATAATTCACATTTTCGTGCCATTCATTCCTGTCAAAATTATACATACCTCAAATGTAGTCACCAAAGAATGTCACAGTATAACTTCAGAAGTGAGTTGGGTGTGGGGTGGGATCTGAAAATAAACAGAACATTTATGTCAACTCATAGTTACATAAATATAACAAGCAAATGAAGGTATATGAACACACCTATAACATGGTAGACATTAATATTAATAAAGATGTAATTATTCCGTACAAAAAATCATATTCATGTTATTTTTTAAAACCCCTATTCTCTTTTTTAGATTGATGTGTTTTTGTTTTATGTGTATGGGTGTTTGGCCTGCAGTTTTGCCTGTGTACCATGTGAACAGGATGCCTGAGGAAAAGAACAGTACATCACATCCCTCTTAACAGTAATTGCATAGTTGTCTGTCATATATGTGCTTGGGATTGAACCTGGGTCCTCTGGAAGAGCATCCAGATATGAGGAGACAGGGAGATGAAACTCTGGTCCTGGTTCCAGATATCTGGCTTCTGTGATGCCATCAATAGTGGATCCTCACTGGGACTCCTCCTGGCTATCCTGTTGTTACCCGGTGTCATGGAGACCCTGCAGCTTTGGAATAGCAGGACTGGCCCTTTTATGCATCCCAATCATTTGCAGATGATATAAATTTTGGGGTGGGCCAGCTCAGAGCCCTGGACCTGGGCTTGGGTGGTACCTGAGCTGGTCAGTGATTCATCTCCCCCTTAGTCACACTATCAGGGTGAGCTCTCCAGCACTGCTCTGGCTAGGCCACCTCATGTGGCTATCTTCATAAGGCAGGGTCAGCTCTCCTGATCTCATGCCCTCAGTGCCAGTTCCCTTGTACACGTGACTCCAGAGCCAGCTCCACTGTGGTGCCCAGAAAAGTTGCAGGGCCCTGCTCCCCCAAGAGCTACAGCCAGGGAGAGGCAGGGCCTGCTCACCCACTCTTATCACAGGGGTGGGGGAGTTGTGTAGCTCTCCCAACTGCCTCAGGTGGCAAGGGATGAGGGAGCAGAAGGCATCTCTCTTCTACCCCACCCACCTCACCAAGTCCACTTCATTGCAGAGGGGTGGTAGGGCCAGCTCTTCCAGGCTCTTACCCTTAGAGCCTGCTCACCTATGCCCCATCCACCAGGGTGAACTCTGCAGTGCTGTCCCAGTGAGGTACAGAACCCAAGAGCTCATACCTTTCAGCAGCATTTTGGCTGAGATGGCCCTGACCATGACCCCAAGTGGTGGGCTGGCCACTCACCACAGGCGACCTCTCTCCTCCCTCCAGTCTCCAGTCCCATTTCTTTTTGTTATTGTAGGCATAAGGTTATTGTACATACACACGGTTCTATAAAAATGACTTCAACATGTAATGCTCAAGTTTCTCCACTACTCTTTATCTCCAATCTGACCACTTCAGGCTGGTCACGTGGCTGGAGGGCCCCTGGGTGATATTCTCCATCCATGTTGCGTGGTGTGGTGGCAAGTGTGTGTCTATGCCACCCCCTGTGCTGAGCACTGTAGGTGGCATGGTGGCTCACAGGTCTCGCTATCTGTCTGTCTTCTCCCAAATTGTGCTGCCTGGATTTGATTTTTATGTGTCCTAGGCATAGGAGATCTTTGGTCACTAAGCCAGGCACCAAGCTAAGATGAGTGAAGGACTGTCATCTACTCTGCCCATGACTGATCAAAGAACACTACCACAAACAAGGTGTCTCTTTGTCCATTTCTGGGGGTTGGTAGCTTGGACCAGTTTTTAAAGAACTTTTCCTACTTCTGCCTCAGTTCCCTACTTTTTCCTCTATTACCACCTATCTTCCCAGTTTATAAAGAGATCTTCATTTCCTTTCAGCCTCTGTGCCTTTTAAAGAAATAATCTCATGAGTAAGACATTGTTGCTAGTAAAACTTACTTAGAAATCTGTTGGGTACAATACACACAGAAATGTCTTGCTGTTGGAAATAATCAGTTCAAGTCCTTTCCAATTAGAGTGTAGGCAAACATTCAGGTATGACTTTCAGTTTGTTATACATTATTTATTCCAAGCAAATATGAACAGAGTTGTCATTGGTCAATGAGCTATGAAGATAATAGGTACATAGTAAGAGGGAACTTTTTTGTATCATGGAAAATTTAAGTCATATTTCTTCTGATTAGCATTATTAATTCTCTGGCAAACTTTCCTGTATATGTTTTCATTAAGAATGTTATCAGGAAACAAACCATTGTAGCATAAAGATACATGAATTATTCCTATTCTAGTGTGTGTGCATGCTAATTTAAGAAGTGTGGTAAAGTCTTGATAAAAATGCCCTGTTATATAAAGTTAAAGTCAGGTCCCTCCTCTTAAAGGTTCACCCCTTCTCAGCATCACCCCACTGGTCATAAACTATAAGGAGACAAATCACATCCAATTCACAACATCCTCTCCCTGTTCTGCATGACTCATGCCATTGCCACAGATGCAAACCATGGTCATTCACTTTCCATCACCAATAAATTACAGTCCTGCTTAAGGGTCCAAATCCAGATTCTCACTAGAGACTCAAGACAAAGCAAGTCATAGTTACGTACTAGTTACATATAATGGCGCCACCACTGTGAAGAAAGGGGAAAAAACATTAATCACACTAAGCTTTAAAGGAATGCAGCAAGGTAAACATGAAATCACAAAGTTGCAAATGCAGTGTTCTGCTCCCACAGCAATGGGAGCTACACACAAAAAGTACAGCATCCTGCTCTCATAGCTGTAAGTCAGAGAGCTCCACCCTCAGAGCTGTGCTGGCTGCTGCCAGCATGGCTGGTCTCCTGGGCCGACATTTTATACTACACAAGTCTTCCCTAAGTGAATGTTGCTTACTGTTAGTGACTCTACCTTATTGGAGTTTTGAGAGCAGAGACTCCCTCTCATGATTTCAGTGGACATTCTGGAAGACTTTCTGCAAGAACTCCACCCCTGCAACAGTTGACTCCTTGGCCTGCTAGGTTTTTCTTGACAATCTCAGTTGAGGTAACAAGTCACTGTAACCCTAGCTTCTACTTGCCTGCAGAATCAACACTGTGTAGCTGGCACCAAGGAGCACATGTGAGTGAGGAATGCAGGAGACAGTGGAGTCGGTTAAAACAGCTTCTATTCTCTTATGATGATACAAATTACCTCATTACCTTCTTCTAGGCCCCAGTCTTAAAAATGTTACCAGTAATCAGCATCCCTAGAAAGAAAACAATGGGCCAAATTGAAGAGAAATAGATACATAACCAGCCACATGACTCCAAGATAAATTGAATCAATAACTCAAAACCTACAGAAACGCAGACCACTATGCCTGGCTCGTATCAGAGAATTCTACTGAACAGTGAAAAAAGAAATGCTACTTAGATACAACTGCACTTAAAAATAGTTGCAATTCATGAAAAGGCCAATGTTCTCTAAAAGAGAGGTATCCTTAAAAGCATACAGAAGAAAACGACACATCAACATAGACAAAACTTGCTTAACAAAGTATTAACAACTGAGAACCAAAGGGTAAGGCATTGCCATCAAATAGTTCATTTCCTGGACCATGAGGCTGGTCAACACTGGTGGGATGAATCCAATGGTCAATGAATCCAATTCCTTTTGTTGGAATAAATGAAGAAACAGCATATAGATAGTCATAGCCAGAGACATGAAGAGACCTGAGGAAGCTAAACACCTACTTCATGAAACAGACAGAAGCAAACACACTTATCCTAGTAAAGGAAGCACGTACAACCACACAAGTCCCACATAGATGGTAAAGATGTAAATCAAGCATACTGCGAATAGACACGACAGCCTTTGAGAGTCCTGTCAAACCATATGTTATAGTTTCCATGTAAAACATCCTCCATAAGCTCATGTGATTAAAGAGTTGGTTCACAGCTGGTGGTGGTATTTTCAGAGGTTGTAGAACCTTCTAGTGTAGAGATTGTCCAGAAAACATAAGAACATAGGTTCAGGGTCTATAGGTTGTATTACATATATAGGTTATTTTGCCTGCATCCAGAAAATAACTCTACTTCCCAGTCTACTGAGATGTGAGCAAACCGTGCTGCCTGTTTCCACTGTCACAGCTGTGAGCCATCCCACCTCATCCATCATCACTGCATCTTCTGCACTATGGTAGACTCTGCCATTTTCAAATCATGAAGCCAAAGGACTCATTATTCCCTTTAATTGTTCCAGCATGCACTTGGCTACTCCTATGTGAATTGTTACTGTGGCCTATGGCTATGCCACCCTGACTGTGCCCAGTATCCTCTAGTCTCAGATGCTAAGCAGGGTTGAGCCTGGTTATTACTTAGCATGGGGGAGAATAATCATCATTGTATATAAGTCTTGAAGAATTCAAAAGATAATGATATATGTTATAGAGAAAATGCACCAGTCATATGTGAATAATAATGTGATTGTGAAAGCCAGCTCTCCAGGTGTCCACTCCCCAAGGTGTGTGGATTCAAGGGCTCTGCTCTGAGCAGCTAAGAAGCCATTCTGTTTCAAATCTCAGGAACTCTGAAAGCTGCAGCAACCTCATGTGAAAGGCAGGTCTGTGCACTCTTACAGCAGTCAAACATATCCCATCACACCCAGCCTAAGCCACAAGTCCACCTATCTTGAGAAAACACAATGTGCTTAACATCCATAGCATCAGACAGTTGGCAGCTTCTGGCAGGTGCTCCTGGCAGAGCTGTTACATGCCTATGCCTCTGTCCTGCAATTCTAGCACCCTCCCTTGTAATTTATGCTTTTCCTTTCTGTTCAACTAGCTTTTTAGAATACCTTGGGGTTCCCCCCCCGCCCGCCAAGTTTTCAAAGGGTCTGGGAATGTATTCCAAAAGCCTATCCAACTGTTTCCAATTTTAATTACATTTCTAACCCATTATGTTCTCAAAAGAAGGAAAGGAGAAGAGTTTTCTGTATCCTTAAAATGTATTTATTCATATAACAATATTTTAGATAAAAATTTCAGTAGTACAGCTATGTCATGACAATGAGACTTGCCCTTGAACTCAATACTTCTGCCTCCTTCTGGTTGAGGAGTCTACTGTGACACAATAAATGTTAACAGGTCCACCTATGCAAAACCTCTTTAACAGAGCTTTATACACAATGAACACATTGATGGCCTCTATTGCACATCCCCAAAAATTCAGATGTTGACCTCCTACCTCAAAAGATTCAGAAGGTAACTGTATCTGAAGACATTTAAAGAGAATTTGGATGGAGTCATAGGAATGTCCTTAAAATTTTATACAAACATGTACAGGGAATAGACACTGTGAAGACATGCCAGGAGAACAACACAGACCGTACTCCCATGACTCTTGGACTCTTGGAAGGAATCAACCATGTGACTCCTTGGTTTGGGAGTCTAGATTCCAAAATTGTAAAAGAATAAATTTATATATTTTAAACCACTCACTCAGTCTGTGGTACTTTGCATAATGACCACAGAACTCCAATAAAAATAATATTATATTCCACTAGTTATAATTAGCAATTTCTTCAGGAAAATGCTCCATATGATTTTTCTATGTATGTTTGGTGTTTAGGTATGAGGCAATCAAGAAATGCTACTTTCTTTAGAATAAATTTAATGCTACAACTCACTAGACAAAAGACATTCAGAAAAATCGAAAATGTCTCAAGTACATGATGAATGCAATAAATTCATTTCTGGCTGGTCAATAATTTTTTTTCACATGACTGTTATGGTTACTTCAAAACCCAAGCGTTAGTCCCATCTCTCCCATTTGTACTATGGACTCCTGTTGAAATCAATCCATTTACTAGTAGCTATAAAATCCTTAAATGCCGGGCTTAGGACCCAAGAGGCAGTTTGTAACTGTAGCTGAGGCTCTGATTCCAGATGAAAAACCATCTGTTATAATTCCCTGAGTGTGTTCAAGGATCACATTATGTCACACTATTTGAAACAGTGATTTCTGAGATGTGTAGTGTAGTTCCAGGCTTTTAAATAACAACAGTTGAGGTATTAGTAATCAGCAACATACAGTTAGGGTGTAAGCCATCTTAATAATCAGATTTTGTGCATCTCAATGACCTTACAGACAGGCTGCAGAAAAGGTAAAAATTCCACTTTACCTAGTTCACATTAAGGATGGCCAATGTGTGAGCTCAGGTCGCCTGACTTACTCTTGGTCTTTGCTCTTTGCACTCATGAAACATCAGTAATGAATATAAAAGGTGCTTTAGGACAGGAGAGTGTTGTTTGGCCTCTGGCTGTCCCCTCGGCTGTGTCTGTGTTTACCACCTCAGGGCTGCCATGCCCATTTCTCCTGCAAGCCAGTCCAGATGATGTTTGCTTCCAGACAGGAATGGAGGAACCCCTAGGATCAAAGGTTTTGTTTCTCTCAGGAATGATTTGAGCACTCAGGGTGAGGTTCCCAAAATGAGTTCTCCACTGGGTGTTATAGTTAGCTCTTTAAAATGAGATTGCTGGTGCTGGATGGCAGTGGAAAGTCGGTTGTTCCAAAAGCCTGTGATGGTACCTCAGTGTTCCAGTTAAGCTGCCTATGTATTAACGGCAGAGGTGTGGGTGAAAGCCCAAAACCAACCAGAAGGCAGGTCTAGTAAGATGCAGTTCCAGTGGGATGCAGGTCCTGAGAGCACAGAGCTCATGGCAACGTGGCCTGCCGGACTATGACACACCTGTGAACAGGAGGAGCTTGTGGTGGCTGAGCAGAAGATTGCCTGACTAGCAGCCAAGAGGGGGAGGGGGTGCCGAAGCTCAAGGTGGCCTTCGGGGAGGAGGGGAGCCCTCCCTTACCCAGGATAAATGACTAAAAGAGGAATGGAATGAGAGAGAGAGAGAGAGAGAGAGAGAGAGAGAGAGACAGAGAGACAGAGAGACAGAGACAGAGACAAAGACAGAGAGAGACAGACAGAGACAGAGACAGAGACAGAGATTTATTTTCTGAATCAGTGACTCCCCTGGGCAGTGGAGGAGTTTTGAGGGGGAATGTGTTTGATTTGATGGGGCTGGGGATGCCAGGGATACTAGGGTACAGGTAACAAAACAGCCCTATCATAAGAGGGGGAAAGCAGTAATTAATTATACTATGGGTAGGGGAATGACTCCAGGTATGGTCAAAGGTCATTGGTTGAGAGCCAAGACACCAAGATACCTTGTTAGCATACGATGGGTATCTCCAGGAATTGACAGGTGCTTGCTGAATGGTTTCTCATCAGGAAAGGATTGGGGTTGCAATTTCTCTGAGGGCTGTGTGACACTCCTTAGAATATTTGGTGTGAAGGAGTCCTCAGATCAGGCAGAGAGGGAACCCCACTGAGAAAAGGAGTACCTGCTCTTACATGAGCTCAGGGGCTCTCTGTAAATGCCAGACTTCAACCTTAACAGCAGGATCCCACAGGAGAGAATTAAGTGCTATGAACACTGAACATATTTTTTCCAAATCAAAAGGAATTAGTCCCAGTGTTACTTCATCTTATGAGTGTCTGAATGCAACTCTTCTATGACTAAAAATAGTCACTCTCAAAATTCCTGAGAGCCCAAGACAGCAGGGCAGAGATCTATGGATGCTGATGATATTGTGCAGAACATTTACAGTGAGAAAACAGCTAATTGCTACCAAAGAAAAGAAAATGACATGAATTCCTGGGACATAATAGTCTGTGATAATTTACTTTGTAAAAGAAAAAAGATTTTAAATACTGTTCCTCTTAAATTTTCTCCTTCTCAGTGAATTGTCACTTGCTGAAGCATCTGTCATCACTGATGACATCTATGGAGTAACAAGATTCAGACTGGCCACCCTCTGTTGTTTTTGTTTTTGTTTTTTGTTTTTTGTTTTTGAAGGAAGACAAATTTATGTTTCTGTAGTGTCACAAATTGTAATTATGTTTGATTGTAATTTCTTTGGCAACAAACTGACTGAAACTTAAAAGAGAGCCATTCAAAATATCATTCTGCTTTTGGTGTTTTAAAATCTTTGTACATGTGTGAAACACACATATGTTTTGAATTTCAAAAAAAATCCATATTGTGTTGATCTTCCAGGAGACTGCTCAGCTAAAAACATTCTGGGAACAAAAAGGCTCTCAAAGGAAAATGGTATGTTCTATTTAAAGATCGTCTTGGCTTACAGAAAAGTGCTTTTTTTTCCTCTAATGCTTCAGAGTTTAAAGACATCAAACAAACAAAAAACCACCATCCACAACAACAAAATACCCAGACTTTTCTGGTGTTGTCTGAAGTACAGAATTTTGAGTAACACATGCTTGCTCAGGACTCCTTCATTCCATTGATGATAACTCCATGAATGAGGTCATTTCAAATGTATATAAGCCCCTTCCCTGACTCACTAGCTGCCTATAGAATCATGGAGACATAAGGAATAGAAAACTAATACTGCTGCATTTTGTCTCGTATCTACAGCTTTACAGTGCCTCTTGTAAAGAAAGACTAATTAATAATTCTGTCAGAAAAATTTAATATTAAAATATTTTCCTGTGGATTTAAGCCCACTTTTCTTTTGCAGTTCGTTAAATAAACAAACAAAAATACAATACCCCTTTTCTAGGTCTTCCTACACACTTGGAAAACTCAAAGCAGATAAATCTAAGAAACCTTTAGTGAAATAGTAGTTTGATGCAATTCTGTAATTTGATGTCTGGTCCATTGAAGTGAATAGAGGGAAACATTTCCCAAATGGCGAGGATGTGATTACTTCCCTTACTTATTTGAAGTTCTGCAGAAGAACTAAAACATCTTTCTTTACCCAGCAGTCATTTGCTCTGTGTGACAGGAGAGATAATCGCATCGACTGAGCTGAGCGGCAAGCTTAGAGAAATCGATCTCCAGGGAGAGCCACCAGCTCTGCCTTCATCCCTGTCTCACAGCTCAAAAGATATAAAGTGGACCAGTTATTGGATACATTTTTAGGCTCAGCCTAGCATTTGAAACAGCTCCATCTGATCATGATTTTTTCTTTGTGAGTGACCTGCCCGTTAAGCATGCACAGGCAATCGACAAAGCTATCATTGGTAAGAATCGGTGATCTCTAAATATTACAGAGACTAAAGAAGAGCAGACCCAGTGACGTGTAACGGGAGAGGCTTCAGAGTGTTTGCGGTTATTAGCAAAATGACCTTTCTTCCATCCTTATCTTTGAGGAGGTTGACATCAAACTGTGAAAAGCTTTTTAATTATTTATTTATGATAGAAAAAAATGATTACAGGTCCCATAAAGTGTTGGACTATCATAAACCTCACTGTAAAATCAAAATCGATTTGTTAGCACATTTTTATAGAGGGTCATTAACTTTGCCAAGCCTCTCAGTGCAGAGAATTTTGTTGATGGCTCTCCCCAGCAGGGTCCTCTGTTCTCTGTTGGCACTCCTGAATGCTTGAAGAGCTAATCCCACATGCAGGAACTGTACACGGCATTGACTAGGCACTATTTCACAACCTCTTAACCCCCTAAAGCCTGACCATGCTACCCATTTACCCTCCCAATACACTTCAGCTTTGGTTCCTAAACTTTCCTAAGAATCCCCCACCCCATGAAGAAATCAATTATCTAATGGCAGAGATCTGGCTTTATTTGTATTTAATTCCCAATTGATTAGAAACTATCTGTCACATTACCTATGATAAATCCATATGTGTTTTATACTACATATGCAAATGAACAAACCCCACTATGTCCCTACATATCTATTTTATAATATCTTATAATAGTATAAAGGTATTCAGTAGAATTCCTATTTGACAATATAGAGCCATTTCACTCACCTGTTGTCTCTGTTACCATCTATTCTGGATCTATCTTTCTGCTTTGCGCATATGATGCCATCCTAATTAGCAGATCTGGCTATAATCTTGCCAATCCCTAGTCCTGTTATTTTCCTGACAAGAACCTTGTCTTAGGGTTTTTAATTGATGTGAAAAGACACCATGACCACGGCAACTCTTGTAAGGAAACATTTCATTGAGGCTGGGTTATAGTACAGAGGTCCAGTCCCTTGTTGTCATGCTTGGGAGAAAGGTGGCACAGCACGCAGGCTGACATGGTACTGGACAGGTAGCTGAGAGTGCTACATCTGCATCCACGGGCAGCAGGAAGAGACAGTGAGCCACACCGAGCCTAGCCAGAGCATCTGAAACCTCTAATTCTACCCCCACTGACACACTTCCTCCAACAATGTCACTCCTACTCCAGCAAGGCCACACCTCCTAATAGTGCCACTCACTGTGAGCCTCTAGGGACCATTTTCTTTTAAACCATCCATCACAGGCCTCTTCCTCAGCATTTCACAATGAGCTCAGCAGCAGTTACTTAAGAATTGGCCCCTATCCACTAACCATGTGAGTCTCTATCTTTCTGTCTTGCATGTTTTCCTTTTTAGCCCAGATATAAACACAAGGCGTGATTTGCTTTATGGAAATTTTTCTGCACCTAAAACCTTATAAGAGAAATTTAGTTATTTAGTTTCTTTGAGAAGAAGGAAATACACACACACACACACACACACACACACACACACACACACACACACACGTTGGTTCAGTTTTCGTAACCAATATATTTTATTACGAACTATTAACAGTGTGTAGGTACCTTATAACCTCACTTACCGAAACAATAGGAAAAGAGGATTACAGAATAATAAAACCGCAAGGATATCAGTTCCGAGGAACGATTCTCCTGGTGTAATCTGCAGGATTTCTTCTGCTGGAACCTGGAGTAACCAGAACCCAGAACTTCAACAGGAGCCTGGAGCCCCAAAGCCTTCCCTTAAGCGGTTCTCTCTAGGAGCGTTTCTAAGTGGAGCGATGAACAGCCAAAACTATCCCAAGTCTCCAAAGGCCCCACCGCTTGTTTCTTGATCCCTTAAGTATCTCCTCCCAGAGTCTGTTCACGGGATCTTTTCAGCTGGCAACAATCAAGCTCCCGCAAGAGGTGATTTGTCTTCTAGTGGATTAACATCACCTGTTCTCTCACAAGACCATTCCCCATCCCACACTTGGTGTCATAACAAAAACAGATTTATCTCTCCTACACACACACACACAGAGAGAGAGAGAGAGAGAGAGAGAGAGAGAGAGAGAGAGAGAGAGAGAGAGAGAGAGAGAGAGAGAGAGAGAGAGAGAGAGATCTGAGATATCTGTCTTTATAAATTCCAGAGGCCTCTTATCATTTTTCTAGAAAAAGCAAATAAGTGTGAAATGGGGAAAAATCAATCATGTGAAATATTTTCAATCCAAAAATAAACATTCATTGAGCATCACAGTGATGGAGTCTTTAATATGTCATTAGCATTTACCAAGAGTTCACCTGGTGTGTCATACAATAGCCTCCCTTTGACCTTACTCTCTGCACACAGCTTGACAAAGACCCCAAGTCATTTTCATTGGTTGTATTTGTTCAGTGTAACTCTCTATGCACAGAAAGCAAAGTCTATGTTTTCTTGTGCCTGGTGAAACAGGAACAGTATCTCATACATTATCTCTTAGTATTTGAATTATTCAAACTCAGTTCTATCTACAATATGATGCTATTGATTTCTGCAAATATCCCTCTGCAAAAAAAGTCTGATACATGATGTATTTTCTGTTTCAAAACATTATCTGGTTTTCAGAATTCAGGGTTCAGGAGTGCGTACATTCTAAGCTGATGCCATGGTTTGGGTGTGAAATGTGTTTTAAGAATGTTTGTCCCCACTTAATGGTGTTCCTGGGAAGCTGTGGAAATGTTGGGTCCAAATATCATGACCTACACAAAGAGGTAGTGGACATTTGTGTGCTATTGCCTGCCTGCCTGTCTGCCTGCCTAAGCTCTCTGCTTTATAGCACAATAAGTCCTAAGCTAGCTACACTGTATGCTCAAAATGCCAAGAATAGAACTGCCTCAACTGCCATTCCTTCCCCCATCACGATGGACTGTATCCTATGAACCATGAGCCAAACTTTGAAGAGTTTTGGCTCTTCAAAGAATTTACTTGTCTTGTCATGGTGACAAGAAAGTCACAAAACAGTTAGTCCCTCCCAATTTTACACTCTGCAAGGATTATAGAAACATTGACTTTAAAAAGAAAAAGAAAGCATGCGCACATACACACACACACATGCAAACACATACCAACATATGCACACATGCACATAACACACACCAGCATTTGTTACACACACACATACAAACACACACCAACATTGTTACATTGTTACACACACACACACACACACACACACACACACACACACACACACACACACACACACATCTTCCAGGTCCATTTGTTTTCATCCTGTGAACTCAAAGTTCCACTAGACTTTGAAAGGTGATGACTATTTGATGTTCTCATCTGTGAAGTTCAGAGAACTATAACAAATCGGTCAGGTTGGTGCTTCTGAAGTCTTAAATCAGCTGGTCATTTTCAAATCAATACCAAACAAACAAAGAAACAAAAACTCACACAGAATCCAAAACCATATCACTTCTCAAGTTTTCATAGATAGGTGAATTACCCGAGGAACCTTTAAATCTACAAGTGGGATGGATTGAAAGCTGAGATTCTGGCCATTCATGGTTTTTGAGGTATTACACACCTGTTTTTGCAGGACCACACAATGGGTAGTTATCTCTTAAGATCCTCACGTACTCTGGTGCCTCACATTTGACCATGTCCCCTGGAGGGGGAGACCTGGTGGCACTCAGAGGAAGGACAGCAAGTAGCCAAGAAGAGACTTGATACCCTATGAGAATATATAGGGGGACATAATCCCCCTCAGGAACAGTCATAGGGGAGGGGAATAATGGGAAAAGGGGGGGGGGGAGGAATGGGAGGATACAAGGGATGGGATAAACATTGAGATGTAACAAGAATAAATTAATAAAAAAAAAAAAAGGAAAAAAAAAAAAAAAGAAAAAGATCCTATTACCCTCCCTGACACTTAAGCTTCACAGTGGGGCCAATCACTCTCTAAAGAAACTGCACTGGCACACCCTGAGTAACTAGTTAGACAACTTCTCAAGACCAGGGTTTGGAAGCAAACAGATTGCAGTTGATCCGTCTAACTCAATTTATTTGATTAAACATTGTGTTCACAAAGATACCATTCTGTCAGGCCATGTTAAGTAGAGTATTTCTATTTATGGTACATTAAAATGAAAACTAATTATCTGTAATTGATTTTTTTTAGTTTTCTTATATGAAATGTTCATTAGTTTTAAAATTGAAAACATAGACACGGAAGAGGTTGCCGACGTGCCCCAGGCCTTTAAAGCTAATTGAGGGTAAAGCAAGCAAGATCTTGGAATCATGGAGTCAAACAACATAACCATGAAAGGCGTATAAGCCATGACAGGGCTGGAGCTGATTGAACATAGGTCACCCAGGAGTAACTGGGTGGATAAAGAACCACAAGAGAGGCAAAGACTGTGAAATCCAGGAGGTGCCAGATATAACCCAGGGTAGAGGGTGGGGTACCTGGGTGCAGAACATGCCACTCCAGATGTCAGAGGAGGTGGGAGTGGCAAGGGGCATATTTTCTTTTGCACAGTCAGTGTTTTTTACAGAAAGTAGCTGATGCTTAGGGGAAGACTAGAGATAGGGCCAGGCCTGTCAGTCTCAGTCCTACAGAGGAAAAGAAGATCTCAGCTCTACTGCAAATGCCTCTACTGAGAGGAGGAATGTGACCTTAATTGAAAGAAGAAGAGAAAGAAGAAAAGAGGGAGGGAGGGAAGGAAGGAAAGAGAGGAGAGAAGAGGGGAGGAGGGAGGAGTGGGTAGGTATAGGAAGGGAAGAGCAGAGAAGAGGAGGGGAGGGAAAGGAAAGGAAGAGCAGGGAAGGGGAGGGGAGGGGAAGGAAGGAAAGGGAAAGGGAGGGGAGGGGGGGAAGGGAAGGAAAAGGGAGGGAATAGGAAGGAAGCAGAGGGGAGGCGAGGGAAGGGAAAGGGAGAGGAGCAGAGGGAAGAACAAAACAAAAGTGTCGGCAGCAAGGTGTCTCCAGATGTGCAGATTTCAGTGCAGCAACGAAAATGATGCATTAAGCCAAGGGAGCCTGTTTTCTCCCAAAATTTCCAAGCCCACAACAATGACACTATAAAGAGCAATTCAGAATGAATTCCAAAAAAAATAATAATTCAAAGTACTGTTTCTAAATATGTTCACACAACTCATGAATGTTCATACAACAAACAACATGAGTGCTCACCGAGAGAATGAAACCAAAGAGGCGAGTGAAGTGAGAGCATCAATACGCGATAAACATGATGGAACTCACAAATAGACTCGGAGAAGAAAGGCCAAACTGAAGTGATTCTGAAATCAACCCGACAGAAGCTAGAACAACATGGACAAGGGTCTCTGGACATGCCTGTAGGTTACAAAAGGAGGACAAAGCAAACTAAACACTCCTCCCCTCCCCTCAGCTTCGTGTGTGAATGCAGTAAGACCTGGAATGCTAACCCAAAATAAATCCTTTTATTACAGCAAGAGGAAAAAAAAAAAGAAGAAGAAGAAGAAGAAGATGGTGCTAATAGCCATATAGGCTGTAATCTAGATTTAATTGAACAACTAAGTATTGTTTTCCACCAGTGGTGGAATTGTTTCCTATTATTAAAAACATTTCTTCCATACAATATACTCTGATTATGGTTATCCGTCTCCCTGCTCATTCCGATGATCCCCTTGCAACCAGATCCACGGCCTTTCTGTCGCTTGTTAGAAAACAAGCAAGAGTATAATGATTAATATTAAAATAAGACGAGGTTGATTAAAAACGAACATATCAGAAGATAACAAAACAAACTAGAAAAAGAGCTAAGAAAAAAATCACACGGAATGCATGTAGATACAGAGATACGCACATGTTCACATACTCAGGAATCCCATAAAAGTAAAAACCCTGATGCCATAATACATATGCAGGGGACCTGTAATGTAGAAGAAGTTAGTGCACCAAAACAAAATAAAGCACCCTGAGAAAAAACAATTTCCAAAGACGCTGTTGAGTACAACTTCTATTGACCATGTACTAATGGGCATGCAGCCTGCCCTTAGGAGTGGTTTATTTCCCTAGTCAGGCTCCCTTGGAGAAAACTAATTTTTATTAAGTGGATATCAGTTGTAGATAGCTTCTGCATTAGGGATGGAGATGTGTGTCCCCTTCTCCTCTCGACTCTAGGGCCCCATTTGGCACAGACCTGTGAAGGCTTTACATACGCTACCACTCACAGTCTCTGTGAGTTCACACGTGTGCCAGTCCTATTGTGTCTAAAAGGCTCTGATTCCTTGCCTATTAGACTCTTTCCGCCTCCTCTTCAGCAGAGTTCTCTGAGCCCTCAGGAGAGAGATGTGATGGTGATATCCCTTTTGGGGTTGAGTGTCGCAAGCTTTCTCACCCTCTGCGTAATGTCTGTCTGTGGGTCATTCTATTTCTTCCTGCCTGCTACGTGATGAGGCTTCTCTGGTGAGTGATGAACAAGACACTGGTCCACGAGTACAGCAGAATGGCTTTAGAACAAAAGTAGGGGTTGCGTTTTCCCTAGGTTTCTGGCTTATCTAGTCTCAGACTCTTGGCTACCCAACCACCACAGGCATGGGTTTGATCACCTGGAATAGGACTTAACACAAATCAGGTAGATATTGATTGGTTACTTCCAGATCAATTGTACCAGCATATCTTGCAGGCAGGTCACTCTTGTAGATCAAATGTTTGTAGCTGGGTTACTGTTTAACTTTCTCCTATGGTAGAGTGCAGGCTGCCTTCTAATATCATGGATACTGATCTGTAGGGAATGAAAGCTCAATTTAGGCACCAGATCAGCGTCTTCATGGTCAATGAGTTGTGTAGGTGTTCTCTTCGGCAATGGGGCTTTATTGCCAGTTTGTAGCAGAGGAGCTTCTATCCTTGGCAATATCCTGGCTTGTTCTGGTGTTCCTTTGGCTAACAACTTGATTAGATGTGGATGTTAGCTGTTAAGTCATTGATAGTCAAACTGCCATCTGTATAACAAACCACAGAGGTTAAGAGCGTAAGGAACTAGGGGAAGTGATGGATCTCCTTAAGAAGGAGAAATAGAATAAGTAGTTATAGATGGATGGAGGGGGTCCTAGAATTGGACACTATAACAAGGAGATAGATGAAAGGGGATAAGGGAGGGAATACAGGGAAAGGCAGCCTATTTGAGGGGCCATATGATACCTAATACAGAAGAAGTTTCCTATAGTATACATATATGAAAGCAATCTAAATAAAATCACCAAATAATGGGGAAGACAGTGTCCCATCTGGATATTTCTCATTACTAAGTAAAACTTCTAGTCTGGGGGTGGAATTGTTTTGTTCTTAAGTTTGAAATCCTGCTGCCATTACTCTGTGGGACTATTACTATGTCCGCAATTACATTCCTCCAATTTTATAATTTAAAAAGCAGACACTTTAACTCAGTTTCAAATTATTAATGAAACTGAT
This sequence comes from Acomys russatus, assembly GCF_903995435.1. Classification (NCBI taxonomy): domain Eukaryota; kingdom Metazoa; phylum Chordata; class Mammalia; order Rodentia; family Muridae; genus Acomys; species Acomys russatus. The sequence continues at coordinate 47,728,178 of NC_067157.1, read as the reverse complement.
AAAAGAAAGTTAAATTATATCAAGCTGCATAGCTCACATTGGTAAAAAGATAATTATGGGATGGTGATGAAAAGTAGGCTGTCAAAAAAAAAAATAGGCTGTCAAATCAATGCTATTAAAGATGGGTTGGTGGTATCTGGATCAGCCAAATATACCTCAGATGTGTTCTCAAAGTCGAGTTTCATTGTACTGTAGTCACTAGGAATGGGGTCTCCCTCAGTTTAAGTGTCTGGTCTCAGTCATGGTTGAACCTCAGCTGCCCAGCACTCAGGAAGCACATGGGCATGTCATGCTGCATGAGGCACATTACGCACATTGGGTCTGTATTGCTCAGTGGGGGTTGGGCCTCTATGTTCCTATATGTTCTTGAGAGCACCGAATTCAAGTGTGCACATTAATCCAAACAGCAGTAAAGGTACATGAAGAAATTTTACAATCCTAAGAAAAAGGGAATGAGGTCTAGGAAGGGACTTTATATTCAACCTTTTTTTGATTAAAAAAAAAAAAAGCTAAGGGAGATTTTAAAAAGAAAGCTTATTTATCTAATAAGAAAGCCTTCATTTTTCTAATTTAAAAAACAGGTTGATCCTATCTTTGCAATATCTGACTATTAAGAAATGTTCTACTGTATTATTAACTCAAATTTTATAATAAAGGCAATTATGGAGCACAAGAAAAATTGATCTCTTGGCTTCATGTATATTAATATATTTTAAAACTTTGATTATACCCTTTCTACTCCTAACTTAACACTGGAATGATTTCTAGAACTTTTTTATTACAATTGCAATGTCAAATGGTTTCAAGTTGTACTTAATAGTTCCTATCCTTACAGCAATTAAAATATCTTATTCTTTTGTGTCCTTAGTGATATATTATAATCTGTCTCACACATGACCATAAAGAAAACATTTAGCCACAAGCAATATAAAATATCTAGTAGTTACCCTAACTAAGCAAGTGAAGGACTTGTATGAAAAAAATTTCAAAACTCTGAAGAAAGAGATTGAAGATGACCTGAGAAGATGGCGTGATCTTCCTTGCTCATGGATCGGGAGAATTAACATAGTAAAAATGGCCATCCTACCAAAAGCAATCTACAGATTCAATGCAATCCCTATCAAAATAACTACACAATTTTTTAAAGACATTGAAAGTTCAATTCTGAACTTCATATGGAAAAACAAAAAACCCAGAATAGCTAAAACAATCTTGTACAATAGAAGATGCTCCGGAGGAATCTCCATACCTGATCTCAAACTGTACTATAAAGCAATAGTACTTAAAACAGCATGGTACTGGCACAGCAACAGGCTGGTTGATCAGTGGAATCGAATCGAAGACCCAGATATGAATCCACACACATATGGTCACTTGATTTTTGACAAAGAAGCCAAATCCATTCAATGGAAAAAGGATAGCATCTTTAACAAATGGTGCTGGTCTAACTGGGGGTCTATGTGTAGAAAAATGAAACTGGACCCATATTTGTCACCTTGCACAAAACTCAAATCTAAGTGGATTAAAGACCTCAACATAAAACCAGAGACACTAAGCCACTTAGAAGAAAAAGTGGGAAAGAGCCTGGAACATATTGGCACAGGAGACAACTTCCTGAACAGAACACCAATGGCCCAGGCCTTAATGTCAACCATTAATAAATGGGACCTCATGAGGCTGAGAAGCTTCTGTAAGGCAGGAGACACTGTCAAGAGAACAAAGCGACAGCCTACAGACTGGGAAAAAATCTTCACCAACCCTACATCTGACAAAGGTCTAATATCCAAAATATATAAAGAACTCAAGAAATTAAACACCACCAAACCGAATAACCCAATTGAGAAATGGGGCTTGGAACTAAACAGAGAATTCTCAACAGAGGAGTATCAAATGGCTGAGAAACACTTAAAGAAATGCTCAACCTCCTTAGTCATCAGGGAAATGCAAATCAAAACAACTCTGAGATTCCATCTTACACCCATCAGAATGGCTAAGATCAAAAATTCAAGCGACACCACATGCTGGCGAGGATGTGGGGAGAGAGGAACACTCCTTCATTGCTGGTGGGAATGCAAACTAGTACAGCCACTTTGGAAATCTATCTGGTGCTATCTCAGAAAAATGGGAATAGGGCTTCCTCAAGACCCAGCTATTCCACTCCTTGGAATATACCCAGAAGATGCTCCAGCACACAACAAGAAAATTTGCTCAACCATGTTCATAGCAGCCTTATTCATAATAGCCAGAACATGGAAACAGCCTAAGTGTCCCTCAGTAGAAGAGTGGATAAAGAAACTGTGGTACATATACACTATGGAATACTACTCAGCTATTAAAAACAAGGAATTCCCGAAATTTGTGGCTAAATGGATTGAGCTAGAAATGATCATAATGAGTGAGTTAACCCAGAAGCAGAAAGAATCAAATGGTATATACTCACTTATATCTGCATACTAGCCCAAGGGGCATGTCCCACGAAAGCCTTCACTTACCAGGAAACTGGGACAGAGGGGAAGGCATCCTATTGGGACTCTAAATGAGAGACGCATGGGAGAACAGCAAAATAAAAGGATCCAGAGTGTCCTAGAAATCTACAAGTAGAACAATATGATAGGCAGATTTGGGCCCAGGGGTCCTGCTCAAACTAAGGCACCAGCCAAGGACAATACAGGAGGTAAACTTTAAACCCCTTCCCAGATCTAGCCAATGGTCAGAATATTCTCCACAGTTGAGTGGAGAGTGTGATACGACTTTCTCACGTACTCTGGTGCCTCACATTTGACCATGTCCCCTGGAGGGGGAGACCTGGTGGCACTCAGAGGAAGGACAGCAAGTAGCCAAGAAGAGACTTGATACCCTATGAGAATATATAGGGGGACGTAATCCCCCTCAGGAACAGTCATAGGGGAGGGGAATAATGGGAAAATGGGGGGGGGGGGAGGAATGAGAGGATACAAGGGATGGGATAAACATTGAGATGTAACAAGAATAAATTAATAAAAAAAAAAAAAAAAAAAAAAAAAAGAAAACATAAGCAGATGATCTTAAAATCTTAGCAAGAGTCAGTCAGTAGTTTTCTCCCCACTGTTTCTAAAACACTTCTTAATCTCTCAAAGTGTGTTTAAATCATTTGCAGATAATCAACATCCCCACAAATGGCACCATCACCCCGTTACAATGAAGTACAATTTTGTCCAATAGATTTGCATGGCTGTAAATTCACTTCCTGTGTTAGATGGGTTAGTGACACTTCATACTATAAAGATAACTGGACAACTTTATATGAAAATGGGCATTTTAGAACATTTTATTAAATGAAATTAAACATTCATGGAAAAGAAATTATTGTCTTTAAAGAAGTGTTATAGTTAAATGTTTAAAACTAAACTATGTTAGGAAACCACCATGGGCTCTGAAGAAATTTAGAATGTATGATGAACTGAGGGAAGATTAAGATTTTTTTAAAAAGATATATTCCTAAGAAATGTCTTTGAAACTGAACAAGTCTGGTGTGCTAGTTCAAAACTGTTCTGAGTTGAGGGACAAAGCTAAGGCAATGTAAACTCAAGCTGTAATGCCCTAAAAATTAGTAGTGGCCTCTGTGTTTTAAGACTCTTGGCCAAGGAATTCTCAAAAAATGGTATAGGTAAGAACTAAGCAATGTTCTGAATAAGGCAGAGATAGTTTGCTTGCACCTCCATCACCACAAGAATGCAAATTCCTTGAGGTGAGGGAATCTCCTCATATTTTCCATATTATAGTACATAAAAGGTAAACAAGAGACTACAGTAAGATTGACGACTACTTGGAGACCACAGTGTTATGTTTTCTATCATACTAAAATAGCACATGTTAATAAATCCTAAACTCTGTTTTCTCTCTCTCTTTTTTTTAATTTCTAAGACAGAAACTTATGTGGTTGAGGCTGTCCCACAACTCACTATCGAGCAGAGGATGACCTTGAACTCCTGATCTTCCTTGTGTCGACTTTGCAGATGTTGGAATTATGGGTGTGTATTATGGCACCAGACAGGACTGAGTTTAAAATTCTGAGACTAAAAACACAAAAGCAAAGCAAAACAAAACAAGAACAACAAAAAACATCCCGGAAAACTGTTACTTCCAAGTTTTCTAGACAGTTTTTAGATGTAGGAATTTCATTTTGCATAAAGCTATCTTCTTCAGATTTGGAAATGAGAAGAACATTTACCATAATTTTCTTTCTTTCTGGACCATCTGAACAGATTATTTGGTTTTATTTGGGGTTATTGAGGAAGTAAGGCTAGCCATACTCCCAGTAAAGTGCTGTCTTTCATTTATTGGCAAGCTTCACCAGTCAAAGTCAAATTGCATCAAGACTGTAATCTAATAATCACGCTCTCACAGCTCTTTTGTATACATTTACTTTGGAAGAGAATGGGAGACTCTTAGTCCACACCTTGAATGTCAGACTTCAACGTAACAGCACTGAAGGTCCATCTACACTGTGCTAAGCATAGAGCATGAGGTTGAAGACTTTGACCTAATCAGAACCAAGATGAAATCAAGTCTGTCACTGCAGAGTTTCTACACTGAGCACGGGCACTTCATAACGCCATGCAATATTTCCAACTAAAATGTTTAAAGTAAGAATCTCTCATAGAAACACAAAAACAGCAAACTAGTACAGCCACTTTGGAAATCTATCTGGTGCTATCTCAGAAAAATGGGAATAGGGCTTCCTCAAGACCCAGCTATTCCACTCCTTGGAGTATACCCAGAAGATGCTCCAGCACACAACAAGAAAATTTGCTCAACCATGTTCATAGCAGCCTTATTCATAATACCCAGAACATGGAAACAGCCTAAGTGTCCATCAGTAGAAGAATGGATAAAGAAACTGTGGTACATATACACTATGGAATACTACTCAGCTATTAAAAACAAGGAATTCCAGAAATTTGTGGATAAATGGATTGAGCTAGAAATGATCATAATGAGTGAGTTAACCCAGAAGCAGAAAGACTCAAATGGTATATACTCACTTATATCTGCATACTAGCCCAAGGGGCATGTTCCACGAAAGCCTTCACTTACCAGGAAACTGGGACAGAAGGAAGGACATCCTATTGAGACTCTAAATGAGAGAAGCATGAGAGAATAGCAAAGAAGAAGGATCCAGAGGGTCCTAGAAACCTACAAGTAGAACATTATGACAGGCAGATTTGGGCCCAGGGGTCCCGCTCAAACTAAGTCACCAGCCAAGGACAATACAAGCGGTAAACTTTAAACCCCTACCCAGATCTAGCCAATGGGCAAAACCTTCTCCACAGTTGAGTGGAGAGTGGGATATGACTTTCTCACATACTCTGCCTCACATTTGACCATGTCCCCTGGAGGGGGAGACCTGGTGGCACTCAGAGGAAGGACAGCAGGTTACCAAGAAGAGACTTGATACCCTATGAGCATATATAGGGGGAGGTAATCCCCCTCAGGAACAGTCATAGAGGAGGGGAATAATGGGAAAATGGGATGGAGGGAATAATAGGAGGATAGAAGGGATGGGGTAAACATTGAGATGTAACAAGAATAAATTAATTTTAAAAAATTAAAAAAAAGACTATAGCTTAGGCAGACAAAACTCACCCGAAGACAAATAATGCATTCTAGACATGTCTTCAAAGCATCAGAGCAAATTTGGCTCATTTCAAACCCTGTCTCAATATTAATCAAAGGAATTCTGTGCAATATGTGAGAAGTTGACACAGAATATTATTATCAGAAAGTATTTAAAACTGCAAGAAATTATTGCAGTTTACATTTGAAAGGTGAGGAAGAGCATTAATTTTAATAAACCTCACTTTTCATCTCGCTCACTTAAAAAGAGTAATTTAATTTGAAAAGATCAAGTGAGTTGATGGAAATATAAGTTTGCAAATACTCTATAGGAGGTTGTTGGTAATGAAAAGAAAAGTAGCTTTCATCTTTATGATGTGCCAAGCTCTAGTGATTTAATGAGTAGGGCAGCATACATGGACTCAGAAGCCTGCCCTTTGGTATTAAGGTCATCCTTTCCAGAAGGACCATGTTTTCTCAAATTGTATCTGTCTTTGAAACGTTGTGGGTTTTTTCCTACTTTACTTAAGTGTCAATTTCACATTAGCATAATCCACACTAAATAAGAGGCAAAACTGTATCATAAAATCATGTTTTCTCTCCACAATGTTTTAATAATTCTACTTGCAGGTAGTAAAACTAGAGCCCTTTAACAAGATCACAGGTGATCCTGTCTCTTCTTTCCTCAACTGATACAAGGTAAACTTAATTCTTTTTTTTTCCTAGAAGGGACAGTTTTCAAAATAGGTTAATATATGTGTCCAGCAAGGAATAATTTCACCAGCATCTTCAGATCCACAATTTTTCATTGCCTGGCAGTACAGGTGTCTGTAGGAAGATGCATGAGCTCCTCTCTCTCTCTCTCTCTGAACTAAGTAATCTACATGTATCACACTACAAGAGTCAGTATCAGTTACTTTCTAACTAGTCTAACCAAACACCTAACAGAAGTGACTGAAGGGAGGAGGCATTTGTTTCTGATTCAGGGGTTCTTTCAGTTGTTGCTCAAGAGCTTGAGGTGTCTGGTCACAGGGTCACACAGTATTCATGTCAGCAAACAAAGAACTGATCATTAGCACTCATCTTACTTCCTTTCTTTTATTCTGTATTGATCCCCAGCCCAGGGACTGTTAGGACAAGACTTACCACCCAAATCAACCTAACCCAGAAAGGCCTTCGCAAACATGCCCAGAGGTTCTTCTAGGTGACTGTAGATTCTATCAGTTGGATGATCGTTATATTATTACTTACACATTATAAATCTGATATGCTGATTCTATTGAAATTGAGTAGCAGCAAAACAACAGAACAATCCAATGAGCTGGATCCTGAGATATGCTATTTACTTTAGTAATTGGCTCCAGAGAAATAGATATTGCACTTTTATCGAGAAACATAGTAACTAGAAAATGAGTCAGATGTTTGTAATTATGCATCTTTTAATTAGAAAAACAGTAAGTATTGAAAGGGAGACTGAAAGAACATTATGTCACTCAATTTGCTGTCCAAGAAGAGAACATCTCATTTGCATATTAAAATATCAGTGAATCACATTGAACCCAGATTTTCCTATTAATCTTAGAAAAATTGTAATTCTCTGAGTTATTAATGCAATTATGGTTATGGGCACGCTTTGCCTACTTCCTGGCCTTATATTATGAGATGAAGTCACATTTGATGTTATTATGGTCACTTTGCCTTCCCATTTCAGCCATCCTTTATTAACATTCAATGGCACAGGACTACCAGAGTTCACTATGTATCACTGTAATGTGATATCATGACAAAGCCAGCATCCTGCTTCTAGTAATTATGGTTTACTTGCTATATTTAAGTATGAAATTATACTTTGGTACTATACTAGATTAAGGTGTTTCTTCAGATGACTGTTGAAGATCTTTGAACTGTCATAACCTCTTGTCTCAAACTTTTATTCCTCTCCTAAATAGAATATTTAGGTACCAGTTAAAATATAAGGTCACAGGGTCAAACTGGGGATAAAAGATGGAGATATAGGTACTGGAGAGAAGTCTCAGTTCTTAAGAGAACCTGCTGCTGTTGTAGAAGACCTGGGTTCAGCTCCCAGAATCTATATAGTGGCTTACAACTCCAGGAGATCTGTCATCTTCTCCTGGCCTCAGTGAACAGCAGGCATGCACAAAAAGCACATACATACATCCAGGCAACAACCTTATACAAATAAAGTAAAAAAAAAAAAAAAAAAAAAAAAAGCAATAACTAAGTTAAAATATGGGGGGAAAAGTTTGGAATTCTTTCAACCTAGAATCTTCAACTTAGAAAGTCTTTGATCCATATGTATTTATTGGGTTTTATGTAGTATTACTTGAATAAGTGTTTAAAATTTCCCAGGCACATTAACATACATTTTCTTTTGAAATATTGATAAAAAGTTCAATAATCCAAGGAACCATTTCTATATTTTAGAGTTCGAGAAACCTTACCTTATAGTGATGATGAAAGGAGGAAACAGGCAGTGGCTTAGCATAAAAATGTAATTTTTATCTGAGAATATAAATACTAGTGTTTTTCCTGATAAGCATTAGAATTCTTCATAAAAATAAGAAAAATACATTAAACTTGTTCAAGTAAGTTAATAAAATATATATCCTTTGCTAATATTTAGTAATGGTAGCTCTCTGAAAGTAATGCTACCTAAATCTCTCCCACAGCAAACCCGGTTAACAATGATATGCTTATACCATCTTTTAAAGTTTATAAATATGTAACATAAAACCATAGTCAGGACTTCAACCACAAATAACACACAACCTTGACGATGACAGACAATCATCCATATAAAAAGCTTCCAGTAGATACCAACTAATCATAACAATATTGCCAGATTATAAAAAAGTGTAAATAATATTTACTTGGTATCCGGGCAGAAGAGATGCTTGGGGCTGTATCGGTGGGTGCTACAGCAAGCACGAAATACTGTGTTAAGAGAATGTGGTAGCCACCTCCAAGATCTCAAAAATTCTATTAATCTTAGGGTCCAGATTCTGTTTATATGTCACTCATGCATTACATTAAGCTTGGTCTGTGTGAATAGCTGTTGAAAACATGATGAGTTGTCACTTTCAATAATAGCATCATCCTGATGCCTTTGTATTTAACCTGGACTAAGTTTTGGCCATCAAAGTAGTATCCCACAGGAGAAGACTGTGTAAGGAGGTCTAGAAGCTTGAATCAAACACTGTGTGAGTTCTGTGTCTTTAACTGCAACGCAGTCTTGAGACAATGGCATTCCTGAAAAACTGCTTGCCATCAACATCAGGAGAGACCTTCAGCCACAAGTATTTTTCTGTACTGCTCCTTGACCCTTGATCTTCAAAACATTCATGAGGTGGTAAATTGTCTTTGGAAAAATTAAGCTGATAGTTGGAGAGGAGTTGGTTCATAAAATTCTAATGAATAATGAAAAAAAAAGAGAGAGTATAAGGAGGGAAAGGGAGTAATACTCTCTTGAAACTAGATAGAGAGTTAGAAGAAACATTGGCCCAGAAGGCTTAGAATAGGACTTAAGAGCAATGGTAGGCTGTTCATATGTGGCCGGTGAGTATGGGTACCAATGATAAGTGGAAATCTGCATGGGTACAGGGGAGGTGAACTGCAGTGGGACTGACTGGAATAAAGTTAGAGCTTGACTAGTAAAGCTGTCTTGTGTATTAGAGGATGAGACTGGTTGACCACGGTAAAACAGCAGAACACTTTGGAGGCCAGGCCAAGGGGAATGCATGTTGTGGACCAAAAGTCTGTATTGTCAGGAAACAAGTCTAAACATTTCATGCAATGGATAAAAGGAGAAACTGGCATCAAGAAGACCAAGCTGATGGCTGTTGAGGGGGATGAGTATGTGACCTGTAAAATCTTTGGCTGTGGTAGGAGAAATTAAGTAGGGACTACCAGCATTGTAGACACGGTGTGGGTGTAAGCATTCACTTGAAGTGGTATTCAGAGCAGAATTCTGTGGGGATTTTTAACTGTGGTAGATTCTGATAATGACTGTACAGTTAGATGCAGTCATCAGAGACAATGTAAAGAAGGAATTGTGACAATCCTTGAGCAACCTAAAGAAATAATCACTAAGAAAATGTTCTGTAGAGAGAGTGTAAGGAATGGACTGAAACCATCTTCACACAGACTGAGGAAAGTGAAACAGTGAGGTAAGACTGGGACACTCTGACTTACACTTTGAAAGAATCGGAAGGAATAAACATAAGAAAACTGAATGTTCCACGTCCAAGTGAGAGGCAATGGAGGTTGAACTCAACTTTTGCAAAGAACAGAGATACACGTGAATTATTTAGGGTCAAGTAAGTCTGATTGAATTAAATGGGTGGAGAATAATGACCATCCTCCTACTTATTTTTCAGTCAAGAATATAAAGTCAGGCTCTGTGAGCCTCGGAGATGGGCTTCTGGAGGCCCAGCATGTTAATGCGAAGCATCCAGGAGAATCTAGAATTGTGCTTTGAAAAGCAGCAGAAAAGTAGCTCCAGTGGATTCTTTATTTTGTTGGAAAGATGGGAAGCTCAGCCAAATTAAATTGGTGAATTCAGAGAAACAGGAGCAACTCAGAAAACCGAGTGCATGTCAGCGTTCAACGTTCTGATGCAAAAGACTTACGGAAAACTGCGGCTTAACATGTGGTCACGTGTGATGAGAGATGAGAGTAAAAAATCAAAACGTTGAGAGAGACGAGAAGCACCATGAAATATGAAACAAAATGAATCGTGTATGGGCTGACTGTGGAAGCAGGCCAGTGGGCAATGTGTGAGTGCAGTGCGGCTCCCAGAAATGTCCCAAGTCGGCTTCATTATCTCATTCAAGGAGTAAACTGCATTGAGGGCATGCGTCATTCTTCCAGAGAGTACTAAAATTCCCTCATGGGCTCATATCATTCTCCTAGGCAGCCTCTTTGCAGACAGTCCAAATCAGATGTACACATATCCCAAGGTACATGTGCACTGACAGATTCTCATATGCATGAGGATCTCTGGCCAGCCACATCTGTTTCCCTTAAAACCTTCTCAGAGACACAGGACTAAAGCAATTCCAATTCGTCCTCACCTCTTTCAATTTAAGATGTTTCTCTCTTGTCATTAAAGTTGCATTTTGAAGTGACTGTAAAAATATCTTCTCTTCATCTTTAATTATGATAGGCTTAGAGTCTACACTTGACTGATCTCAGCATAACAGGCATTTTCAGCCTCAGAAGAGGGTAATAGGCCCGTTCTCAAGCACACAGCTAATCAAAAGAGAGTTTCTCTGTCTTCACGTCTTTGTACATTAAGGTGCTCCACACTCTGTGTCCAAAGTCAACTTTTTCTAAAGCACAAGAAACCAAAGACTTGCTTTGCTCTGTTAATCAATACCTGGACCATTATTTCTGCCCTACTATCTATTTTTATGAGTAGTTTGAAACTAACGCCTCAATCCATTATTTCAGGCAGAGATCATTTTTATGTGATAAGATCACTTTGTGGCTAGAGATTTGTCTCTGTGTTTGGAACACTTCAGGGATTAACAAGGATGCTTTTGTTAACACATGTATTGACATATTAAATGGGCACAATTTAGTATTGTAACACTAGTATACAGTATACAGACTTGAATAATTAGCGACTTCCTCTCCTAACTGCCCTGTTATACTTGAAGACTGAGCATATCTCTTCATCCATATAATATGTAATAAGTTGTCATACAGTCATCAAATTGTCTCTCCTCTGCAACTTTCTTAATTCCCTTTATCTACGTTCTTGCTCTTTGATCTAGTAAATTCAATTTTGCATCAAGGCTGACACTTTGTTCTATATGAAACAGGATACACTATTGTGCTTGTGTGCCTGGGCTACTTTATTTATACTAAATCTTTTTTCCATCTACTTTGCTGCAAATTTCACTCAGGATTTTATGCTTTTTGTTGTTGTTGTTGTTGTTTGAGAATTTCACACCTATTTAAAACATTTTCATCAAATACCTCCATATTGCTTTTCTTCTTTTCCTCCCATACCCCACCACTTTTCTCTCATGTATTCATGCTCTCTCTCTCCCCCTCTCCCCCTGTCCCTCTCCTTTCTTTCTAAACCCACTAAATGCACTTACTGATGCTTGTACGTGTGTGGGTATGAGACTGTGTACTGGAGCGTGGGTAGCCTTCCAGGGTCTGCATCGCTGGAGAAAACTTGATTTTCCTCTCCCAGCTGTTGTCAAGTGCACCTCAGCTGTGAGTAGACCTTCAGGATTTTGTCCTCTGTCAATACTGAAACTTGGGCTGGCTTGATCTTGTGCAGATACTGTGCATGCAGTCATAGCTGCTTTGAGTCCATGTGTAAAATAGCCCTGCCATGCACAGCGGATAATACATCACTACAGACACCCACTACTTTTGACTTTTATAATCTCTCCACCTCCACCTTATAATGACTCAAGCTTTAAGGATAGGTCTGTGGCATCCATGTTCTAATAAGAGATTGTTACTCCCTGTATCTTATTCTCCAGACATTGGCTAGTCTCTATATTAATTTCTATCTAATGCAAAAAGAAACTTCACTGATGGGGGATGAGAAGTGTATGAATCTATGGGTATAAATTTAGGGTTAGTTTAAATTTTATATTCATTTAGCAGAATAATAGTGTTAGGTTCTCTGCCAAGATCTAACCACTCACTGGGCTTTGGTCTAGTTAACAGAACCAGGCACAAGTTCTATCTTGTGGAGCAGATTTTAAAACCAATCATAAAGTGATTGATTACTCCCCTAGCATTCGCAGCACGATTACACCAGTGGGTACATTGTGCCAGCCGAGTCATTATTGTAGGTGGTAGTGTTCACAAGATAAGACTGATTACTTTTCTCTTACTTTAGTGTGCATTGTACCTTCCAGAACTATGGAAGCTTGCCAGTATATATGAGCTTCCAGGTCATTACAAATCGGCTTTCTCCAAGTTTTATAGTCAGGTAACCAGTATCTTCAAATATCAAGTGACAACAAATGCCAGTATGGATGTGACTACTTATTCATTGCTAGGGAGGATGCAAACTGGTGCAGATACTAAGCAAATCAATGTGAAGTTCCCTCAGAAAGCTGGAAATAAAGCTACCATACTATCCAGTAATACAATTCCTGTATATATTCCTAAAGGACTGTCAGAATTACTATAAAAATACCATCCATGTTTATTGATGCATCATACACTTGCCAGAAAATTAAAATGTCTACCAACTGATACATGGGTGATAAAAATGTAAGCATATACAGAAAGGGGTATTATTCAGCTGTAAAGAAAAATGAAATTTGTAGGTAAACGAATTAAGCTGGGGGAAACTGAGGTAACCCAGACCCAGAAAGACAAACATTGCCTGTTATGCTTTGGTGCTAGCTCTGAAGCCTCAGATATGCACATTTAAAGTGAAGCACTCATAGAAGTCAGGACACTAACAAGGGGCCATATGACATGTGAGGGATTTCAAAAGATGGTGACAGAGCACGGGAGATATGGAGGGAAAATGGAGTAATAAAACTGGAAAGGTTAAATGAGATTAGGAGGGTAAAGGAATAGGCAGTGGGAGGAATAAATAACAAGAAAAACCTTTAGAAAATCCATATGGAAACCTACTACTTCAAAAGCTTTCTAAAATGCATACATATACATATACGTGCAGATATGTATATACATATACATTTATAAAAGGAGTTACTCTACAGGGGGAGGTAATCCCCCTCAGGAACAGTCATAGGGGAGGGGAATAATGGGAAAATGGGAGGGAGGGAAGAATGGGAGGATACAAGGGATGGGATAAACATTGAGATGTAACAAGAATAAATTAATAAAAAAAATTAAGAAAAAAAGAGTTACTCTCTAGTGGGCTGACAAAGTCTCTCCAAGACACCATAGTATAACAAATAAAAATGCCAGTATTAGGTATTATGGGCTACCTCTTTTTGACTTGTTGGTCAGTAGGATCCCATAGACACTCCACCATCAAATATTACAAGCTAATACCATTCTCTTGTTTGCTACCATTATTTTATGTGTGTGTGTGTGTGTGTGTGTGTGTGTGTGTGTGTGTGTGGTTAAATTAAATATATTATTATAATATACAATGTTATTTGCAATTATATATAAAGTATATAGTTAATGCATATACACACACATAGACACTACTATTATTTATTATGTATAGTATATTCATATAAATATAAATAAATTTCCTTATTTTTGTATCTGTCAAGGGCACCTAAGTTGATTCCATATCTAAACTTTGAAAAATAACACTGACATAAGCATGAACATGCAAGGCAGAGGAAGTATATATTTCTTAAGTTGCAGTGTAAAATAACCCCACTCCATATCCTCACCAGAGGGGCTGTTTTGTGTGGCTTTGATGTCCTTTCTAACTGGGATAGGATGGCATCTTATTGTAGTTTTTATTTGAACTATTCTAACACCTCATGATATTGATCATTTTTTCACCCATTTATTGATAATTTCTATGACTTCTGAAAGAGAAAGAGAAGAATCTCTTCTGATTGTAAATGGAGTACTTGTTTCTGTTAAGATTTTTTGAATTCCATATATATTCTAGATACTAATATTTTTACAGATGTTTAAGAGTTTGATGCTCTCCCTATAAAATATCAATAGTATTCTTCACATAATTAGAAAAAACTGGCTCTAAAATTCAAATAGAGTTATGAGAGGCTATGAATAACTCATGCAATTGTGACCAATAATTTCAAAATTGATATTATACTACTTAATTTCAAAATGTGTCAAAGATTCATATTAGCCAAAACGTCATGGTAATGGCGCAAAATTGGCACATATACCAAGTAACCAGGATAAAAACTATAAAAACAAAGCCGCACAAATGGAACACACTCTACAGGAACACACTGTAGAAAAGCTTCCTCTTTAATGAGTTACTATGGTAAAAACTGGATATCAAAATGCTGCAATGGTATCTGTATGAAATTTCATACAAAACCAATTCATAATCAATCAAAGACTAAGCTTAAAAGCTAAGATGAAAAAAATCATTAGATGAGGCTGTAGAGGAAAAATTTTAAGACATCTGCGTAATAGGTGTTGACTTTTTGTAGACACAAACTCAAAAGCATTAAAATCAAAAGCAAAGGAAGACATGGAATTATCTCTGACTTAAAAGGCTTTTGTGTAGAAGGGATCTCTTGTGTTTGTATCACCTGTCAATAAAATGCCCTATAGCTGAGGCAGGAAATGGGAGATGGGACATCTGGCAGACAGAAAGGATTCTGGGATAGTACCAGGCTTGCAAAATTTGTCTGTCAACACATTAGAAGGACAGACACATGATACCTGAGTAGAAGCAACCAGGCACGTGGCAGAACTTAGATTAAAATAAATGAGTTGTCTTAAGTTATGAGCTGGTCGGAGAAGAGCCTAGCTATAAGGCGTAGGTGTTGAGAATATATATTTGAGCCTCATGAGTTTTTATTCCATGGAAGCTTAGAGCCAGGGAAAAAACACCATAACACTTTTGGATAGCAAAGGAAAGAGTAAGTCAGTTAGGTGAAGAGAAAACTTACAGAATGAAAGGAAATCTTCATAAAGTCATTTTTATGTTTTAAAACATTTGAGTAAGACAATCTCCATAACAGTCTTGTTATAGGATTCAGCAAATTTCCATTCATAGAACTGCCTGTGTGTGTGTGTGTGTGTGTGTGTGTGTGTGTGTGTGTGTGTGCGTGCGCGTGCACGCGCATGTGCACACGCCAACTATTTCCACCTATTAGGAAATTAAGCTTGAAGGAAGATATTTTTATGATTCTGCTGGGGTGTTTTGTTTCTGCTTGTTTGTTTGGTTTTGCTTTGGTTTTGGGGTTTGGGTTTTTTTCTTTTTGGCTTCCTATTAATGAGCCCCACCATCTGTCCTCAAGCTTACCGTCAGTCCCTTCCTGTTTCTTTTATTCTGTCAGAATGACATTTCTCTGTTTACTTCTCAAAGCTCCAGAGAAGCAGAAATACAGATGAGTGATTTGATAAAGTAAAACAGATTCATCAAAAAAATATTATTCACAGAAGTTCTATGTCAACAAGTTTGCCAGCATTTCCTATTGGAGCTTTAATTCAACTGTGAAATTGAGTTTAAGTGAATTTTATACACACAAAAAAGTGTAGACTTTTGAGACATGCCTAGGTAACCTCACTGGCATTTAAAGAATGGGAGAAAACATTAAAATACTTGAAGTTAATATTACATTAGTTTTCAATTTAAAGTTCTACACATGACAAGTTTTTATACTCGTGAATACTGTACACAGATGTTATTGCTTTCAAATCATTCTGTGTCAACTCAATCACTTTCCTCTTAGGATGTGTATTAAAGGAGAAGAAACTTTATGCTAAGTCTGTATTTTGAAATACCAAAATATTCTGTCAAAATCATTTGATGTTCAAAGCAAACAAAAATATTAGATTGCAGTGTTTGAGTAATAACCACAGGAATGCTATAAGTCCATGCATCAGAAAGTGTGATTTGTATGATGGCGATGAAGTGATGGCAGAGGAACAGGAGGCAACAGGAAGTGAAGAGTATGGGTAGCGATTGAAGAGCATTACTGATACTTATCACAGTCCTTTGAGATCTAGCCTATGTGCAATATGGGGTATAATTTTAACTGAGCAATTGGATTGCCTCTGGTAATTATATAATTTTTATAGTCAGCCAACACACAGAAAATTTCTATGCTCATAGAAACTTCAGTTGTGTCTTTTCAAAGTAAATCTCTCCAAATAGCTTGCAGCCTCACCAATCCATGGTATACTTAGTGCCACTATAACTTTGCTTGTCTCTCCTTCATGGCTTCGTTCACTCAGCACATGCTCAAATTAACTGAAATGTAACAGGCTTTCTTGTTAATTCACTTCCAGTGAATGGGTGTGGTATCACGCCTTTTATCCATTCACCTAATGATGGGCCTTTCCAAAATCCCCCAGTGGATGGTGTTCATGGGTAAACATTCCATGTCTATGCTTCTGTTCGGACACATGTTTTCATTTCTTCAGAGTTAAAATCTACAGCATGAACCTATAGATATCTGTTCAGTGTGCTGGCTCAAGTCCCTCCCAGTGTATTTCCAGGAACGCTGTGGTTCCCATGTGTGCTAATTCTGCCTTGAGCTTTCCCTTTTTTTCTGACAGATTTATTTATTTCCAAATTACAGCGTCTCAGTATCCCTACTTGGTCATGAACTCACTATGTAGCAGAGAATGGGTGGAAATGTAGCATTGTTTGTGGCCTATTTTAATTCATTTGAGAAAACATGCTTATTATTTTGACTGGGGCTAGACTAATTTACATTTCAGGAGTAGTTTACAGGAACACGTCCTCACCAGTATTAACTCTTATTTACTTTTTTATTGTAGATATTTTGAGTAGGGTGAGTTAGAATTTCAACATAATTTTGATTTGCTTTTCTCTGATGATTAAGAATATTGATTATTTTTTAAATATGTTTCCTGTCCATTTGCACTCTTGAAAACTGTTCTTTATTCTATTAGCCTATTTATTTGTAAATGATATTCTGTAGCTCTTTTGATATTTTAGGTTTTTTGTTTTTGTTCAGATAATCTAGATATGCATTTCTGTTTGGCAGTCCTTGGAACTATTTTTTGCCTATGTCCATAACAATGTGTTTTCCCCATGCTTTCCTCAAACAGTGTGCATTAGACCTTGAGACCTTTGATCCATTACTTGTCTTATTGCACTTGCTAGGACTTCAATACTATGCTGAATAGATATGGTATTATCTATTCAGGGAGAGTGGGTACTACTCTAGCTGCAGCTCACAGTGGAGGGTTTCCTCAACCCCAGCTGAGCTGAGGAGCTTAGAAGCCTAATCCTGTTATTTCTTCTTCTTCTTCTTCTTCTTCTTCTTCTTCTTCTTCTTCTTCTTCTTCTTCTTCTTCTTCTTCTCCTTCTCCTCCTCCTCCTCCTCCTCCTCCTCCTCCTCCTCCTCCTCCTCCTCCTTCCCCTCCTTCTTCTTATATGGTTTTTCAAGACAGGGTTTCTCTGTGTAGCCTTGACTGTCCTGGACTCGCTTTGTAAACCAGGCTGGCCTCGAACTCACAGCGATCTACCTGCCTCTGCCTCAGTGCTGGGATTAAAGGCATGAACCACTACCTTCCCACCCCTGCCCTTCACTTCTCTTCTGGGCTATTTTAGCTTATGCCATGAGGGAGTCACACCAGGCAACAATCTCTTAAACGTGATTTATGGGAGTTCCCTCTCAGTAGCAGCTGCAACTGAGGCCTCAAGTGCTGCTGCTCTCTCTGTGGCTCCAACTTCTCAGTTTCTGCAGGAGTCTGATCTCAGGTCCCGGGGCTTTGGAGATTTATTTAGCCTCAGCTGCTCTGGAGTCCCGAGGTGTTGCTGTCTGGAGGTGTAGAGAGGCCACCAGCCTCAAGATACAAGCACTCCTTTCAAAGACCACAGGTGTGGCACCCAGGGAAGCTGAAGAGCTGAAGAAGGGGTACCCACTAAAAGATGTAGGAGGAGCCTAGAGGCAAAACTTGAAGCAGCCAGGCTTGGAGCACCTCAGCAGGACGTCCCCACACTTTCTTGCAAAGTATACAAAGTTTACCAAGTAGGCAAAGTCAACAAAGGGAGTCTGGCAGCGAAGGCTTTCCCTGTTGTGAATAGCTCACACCTACAGGAAGTGCATGGGCAAAGATAGAGCAGAAATTGAGCAAATGGCGAACCAATGACTGCCCCAACTTGGAACCCACCCCCACGACAGAGACCCAGCCCCTGTCACTATTAATGACATTCTGCTATGCTTGCAGACAAGAACCTCACATAGTTGTCTTCTGAGATGCTTCACTCAGCAGCTGGTAGAAACAGCTGCAGAGACCACAGCCAAACAATAGAGAGTTCCGTGGAAGAGTGGGAGGAAGAATAGAGGGAGCTGTCAGGATCAAAGACACAACAAAGAGACCTACAGAGAGAACAACCTGCACCCATGTGGGCTCACAGAAACTGAACCACCAGCCAAAGAGTATGTGCAGTTGGTCAACATGCGGGTCCCCTAACAATGAGAATAGGGGCTGTCTTCGACTCTGTTGTCTGCCACTGTATTCCTTTCTCCTAGCTGGCCTCAGTGGGAGAGGATGTGCTTAGTCCTGCTGTGACATGAGGTTCCAGGGTGAATTGATACCTCTCATTCTCTGAGAAGAAAGAAAGAGGGGAGGGGTGCATGAGAGTGGGACTGAGAGGAAAGGAGGAGAGGGTTAGGTTCAGACTGTAAAATTAAATAAATGAAAAATATCTTTGATCCATTTCATGTTGACATTTGTATAGGGTGAGGTATAGAGAGAGTTAATTTCATTCTTCTATGCATGAAAATTCAGCTGTCTCTCCACCATTTGTCAAAGAGGATGTCTTCCTATTATTTATTTAGACTATGAGATACCTTCGAAAGAAACCAGGTAGAGGCACCTTCAGTTTATTTCTAGTCCCACTATCCTATTCCAATGATCTGTGGGGCTGTATTGTGCCAGTGCCATGCTATTTTTGTTTCTATGCCTCTAAAATATAATTGGAAGCTAGGAATTGTTACACCTTCAGCACTGTTCCTTTTGCTCAGAGTTACCTTGGCGATTCTGACTCTCTATGCTTCCCTATGAATTTTAGGAACATTTTATTTCCATGAAGAATGCCATTGGATGCTTGAAAGGCAATAATTGGATCATTAGATCACAGTTGGTACTATAGCCATTTTAATGATATTTCTGCTAATCATTAATGTTGTTGAGTCTTTTCATCTTCTAGTGTCTTCTGCTTTCTTCTGTTTTTCGAATTTTTTCCATCATAGTATACTTCCTCCTTCTTGTTTCCTGTTCACTGAAAGGTATTTAATCTTTTCTTGAAGCTGTTGTGAATGAAATAGTATTCATGAATTGTTGTCTTCATTATTTGATGTATAGGAAATTTATTGATTTTTTTTTTAATGCTGACTTTGTATTCTACTTTGCTGAACATATTCTATTTTGATTCTGTGAGTTTTCAGGTGGAGTCTTTGGGATTGCATAAAGCACCATATTTCGTGAAAGTGAGATGGATACTGAGCCAATGTGATTACCATGAAAGATTTTTTAATCTATGATTATTTAAAAAATATTATCATCCTTTCTACTCCAAATGAACACTGACACTGATAATCATTTCATCTTTCCCCTGTGCAATCCTTCTCCCCTCTGTAATGTGGCATCCCCATTGCATGTTATTCCTGACTTTGGAGTGATATGAACAAATATCTACTCCTTATAAATAAGAGACCAAGAATACTCCAAAGAAATGATTCCACCAAGGCTAGATTCACAGATGAATGGGTTTTTTTCCTGGATTATTTACAGAAGCATAGGTGAAGGGTTACTAAAAGGAGCAGGGACATCTTGATATAGAAGCTCACACCACCATGGGTGATGACTTGTAAGCAGTTGCATTGGGCTTTTCATCAATTTTAAGCATGCAGACTCCAGCCCAACACATACCCCACATATGCTTTCCAGTGACCTGAACAAGGCCTATGGTCTTCTTTCTTCATTTTTTGCTCCCTCCATGAAGCTGATTTCCATTCTATGCTGAGTTGAATCCCACTCAAGTCATCTATATAATTCAGAACATCTCCTGACTCAGGAAGATCAGCAGAATGTGATCTTCTGAGTGTTCTGAACTATACAGGCCATCTCCTGCCTCAGAAAGATCAATCACATTCTACTGTGGAGTTCAGGAAAGTCACTAATGCCCCACACCAATCCCGTGACCCTTCTGAGTAATTCTTTCTTCCACTCTCATGTAAATGCAGTCCCATCCAGCCTGGAATCAAGGCATCAAAGGCCACCTTTTTCATGTCCAGTTTTGTCAGTAATGCTTGACTTGCTTGTTTTGGTGCTTGCTTGCTTCTAATCCTTATATTCTTACAGACTTCAGCCAGTAAAAACCAGGTGCCCATAATGACGCATGTAAAATTATATGATGATTTAATTCATATTGGTTCAGATTGTCTTAGACTTTGTTTCAGGGAAGGATGAGTCATTGCAACCTGCCTCATCATACCAGGAGAAGGTCACCACCCTAGAGTTCTTCTCATGGCTGCTCTGTGTTAGAAATGGATCTTATCACTAATGCTATGTCGCATGCACCTGTGTCTCCCAAGCTTATCTTTCATCTCCTTGGCCCCTGTGCGGGCAATTATTTTATTTAATTTTATTTTACTTTTCCTGAAAAGATGTGAACAAATGTCTACCCAATCCTTGTGGGGTGTCAGTAACAGAAAAAGTAAACGATTCCACACAAGTCTAAGGTGACGAGCCGATGCTTTATTTACATAGCATAAGTGGGAAGTTATGTGAAGGAACATGAGTCATTCAGGCAGCTGTGTCACTCAAAGCATCATCCCACTGTGAGTGGTGACACACAGAAGATGCATCACTGGAGCTTCCCACACAAGTTATAGACAGGTGTCAGTAGCCATTTTTTGAAGTGCTTAACAGAAGCAGGCCAGAGAACTTATGACCTTGGTTTACAAACTCTCACACAGCTTTGAGGGCTTGGCAAGATACTTGCATTGGCTAACTTCCTAGATAAGAAAGTTTATCATTAATTCCAGATGATGATGTGAGCTTGCTGTACTTCTTTAGCCTTCAAATGAAAGGAGTCTGAGCATATAGATAACTAGTCTAAATTGGTAGCTTTTATTTTTGTTCCAAGAATCTTCTGGTTCATACAAATGAATATTATACAAAAGATATGAGAAAAATAAACTTGGGGTACAGTATTTACTGTTAGTCCTCCTGAATTCTTGTCTTTTTTCTTATATCTTTTATTATATCTTTTTTATCTTTTCCTATATCTTTTTTATTTCTCTGTCTTCATGCCCCATATTCAGGTACTGGTTGATATTGTCCAGAGCAGGATCTGGCAAGTGGCGCCTGAACAGGGACCTGAGACACTGGGGAGTACATGAAGGACACCATGGGAAATACGAGCTCTGATCAATTAAGATATGTGGCGAGTGAATCTTTGGGAGTATTGTAAGAATGAGGAATGGAAACAGTACATGCTCTTTGTATGTATGCTTAAAGATATGCTCCAGACTAGAGGAGAAAAAATAGGACAGCAGCAGTTAAGTAATTTTTTAGATTTTGTTGAGCAAGTATGTCTGTGGTTTCTGGAAGAAGGTGCTGTAAATATAGAAACCTTACCAAAAAAAAAAAAAGGTGGGAAAAAGATACAAGATTATTATAATATAAATGGACCTGGTAAGGTTCTGAGAGATGCCTTCTGTCTCTGGCCACTTATAAGGGACAGTTTAGCCCCTAGGCATGAGAGAGAAAAGTTAGAAACTGAGTTTACACATGGAAAAAGTGAAACTAAGCCTTCTGCTCCTCTTCCTGAGCCTGTGTATGCTGAGCTTACCAATAAGATAGTAATATACAGACGGCTTCAGATGGCTTTTTCAATACTAACAGTACAGATAAAACATTTAAAAGAAAAATTAAGCCCTTAAATCAATCAGAATGGCTTTCTAGATGACAGATAAAGAAATCTCTAAATGTTGTAACAGGATTGGATCCTTCTTCATTTGAAGATTCTCCTTCTATGATAGCTATGATTAAAAATGCCCAGAATTCTAAGCCAATGTCTATAATACCTACAACTATGTCTCCTCCTCATGCCCTTCATGTAAAACTAGTGATAAAGGGGAAGACATTCAAGGATTTCAGTTGGTATACCCAATATTTGAAGACATTGATGCCCAGGGTCAGAGAATAAGATCTCATGGACCCATTCCTTTAAAACAGTTAAAAGAGCTAAAAAAAACAAACAAACAAAAAAAAAAAAACAAAAAAAAAAACGTTTGATAGTGGTCATATAGTTCCTTCTAATTTTCCCTGAAATCTGTTCAGTCATATATTGTCAAAGTCTCGAGACTGTGTCATTTTTGTCTTGCCCACCTGACTGTCTGTTTTATGGTCATCGTGTCAAATATTGTTTCTATGTCTGTAAATTTGGTTAAATATTGTTTTATGTTTTGTATTCTGAGGGGGAAAAATGTCAAACTTTACCTGCAAGCCATTAGTTCTAACTAATTTCAAAGATTCTTTAAAAAAGAGACAACAAACACTGATACTCGCTCTGTCCTTGGAGCCAGGCAGTTGCAACTGAGAGTCCTTACCTAGATCAAACTGTCAATAAGTCCAGGCCTGCCTGAACTTCTAATGACGTACTCAGAGCTCTGACAAGCCCAGAAGCCTGGACATGATTAAAAATCTATAAAATCTGTAACAAAAAGTTAAATTAAACTCATAATTTAAGGTTAAAGCCATCCTAAACAACAAATGGTATAAACCATCTAAAGAAACAAGTCTCCCAATGTACCTTTAAATTGGGATAAGATTTTTATTTAAATCTTGTCCTACCATATTTATAAGTGTTAAGGTTTAAAGCAATGTTTTTTTAATGAAATATTAGAACTTCATCTCTATGTGTTAATATACAAGATCTTTTCTTGCTGCCAGCCAAACTTTGTAACATAAAAATAGTACACTTCATATTGATTTTAAAGACACTTAATTGTTAACACTGTTAAAATTTGGCTTTATTTTATAACGATTATGGTTATACTCCATGACTTCACTCTCAAAAGTAGAACTGTGATATATTATTAACAAAAGTGAAGTCATACCCCTCCTCCACACACAATAGTCTACACTATGCTCTTTTTTTCTCAATTTTGTAAATTTGGATGCTTAGGAATGTGCAGCAGCTGACTAATTTTGGGAGCCATATACACACATAACATTCATGCTAAAGTGAAGTAGAGGGACCCTATTTCCTGTCTGTGGAAAGGCCCCGACCCTGTGTTGGTATGGAGATGAGACCCTGGTTCCTGTTCGTGGAAAGGCCCCGAACCGGTGTTGGTATGGAGATGAGACCCTGTTTCCTGTCCATGGAAAGGCCCCGACCCTGTGTTGGTATGGAGATGAGACCCTGGTTCCTGTTCGTGGAAAGGCCCCGACCCTGTGTTGGTATGGAGATGAGACCCTGTTTCCTGTCCGTGGAAAGGCCCCGACCCTGTGTTGGTATGGAGATGAGACCCTGATTCCTGTTCGTGGAAAGGCCCCGACCCTGTGTTGGTATGGAGATGAGACCCTGGTTCCTGTACGTGGAAAGGCCCCGACCCTGTGTTGGTATGGAGATGAGACCCTGATTCCTGTTCGTGGAAAGGCCCCGACCCTGTGTTGGTATGGAGATGAGACCCTGTTTCCTGTCCATGGAAAGGCCCCGACCCTGTGTTGGTATGGAAATGAGACCCTGGTTCCTGTACGTGGAAAGGCCCCGAACCGGTGTTGGTATGGAGATGAGGCATGTTTATGTTTTTCCCACAGGATGCTGATAATGCTTGGGTGGCTTCCCAAAAGGCTGGTCCAACATGCAGATGTCAACAACTCTTAACAACAATTAACTCTGCTAATATCTCTGATCAGCCTGTGAAAGAAGAGTGCAGACAGAGTCTATTGGGCCTACATTCCAGATCCCCCAATGTTATACCCA
Source organism: Acomys russatus (assembly GCF_903995435.1). Taxonomy (NCBI): domain Eukaryota; kingdom Metazoa; phylum Chordata; class Mammalia; order Rodentia; family Muridae; genus Acomys; species Acomys russatus. The sequence goes on along the minus strand of NC_067157.1, from coordinate 47,703,958 downwards.
ACAATACGGGAAGGTCCTGAAATTACAGTCACTACAAATAATACTCACTTATTAGGATTTCCATGGACTAAAAAGAGTAAAAAATAACACTTAGTGAACTTTAATTATACTGAATCTTGAGTATGCATCCCTATTTGTTTTGTTAAATATGAAACTTAATCAGGTTATATTACTGTTTATCCTCAAGTTTGGAGTAAGAATATTAATACCACTGTTGCTTTGGCTTTGTCACAATCATTCTAGACAGCTACTTATTGCTTTATCAAAAACTACTCTATCTTTAGGGATTCAAAAATATATAGCTATTAAATTAAAGTTAAATATCTTATATGATATGGCTTTATATTTGGGGGATGAAATTTAATGGTTAAAAATATGTTCTCACTCGGAATGTCATATAGAACATAAATGGATCTGTGTTACAACAAAATATATATAATGACAGTCATTATATGTAGAGAAAGATTCATTCTGTTGTTTCTTTGGATTTAATTCAATTGCATCAGGAAATATTAGGCATGAGAAATATTGAACTGATTTCTTTTGATGTTGCTAATTCTTCACAATGATTTATAAGCAGCTTAAAAAGTTCCCTTCCATCCTGGTCCTCTTTTAGCCATCCTGCCATTCTTGTACAAGTCCTTGCATTCTGTATAGTTATGGCATTATGTCTTTTGCCCACTCTACTAAAGTACATGTTAAACTCTTTTATAAAACTCCACACAGAGATGAATGGTATTAGGCTCCATGACCATGTCATTAATAGACCTGACATCTCTTGAGCAAAGGCTGGTAGTCAAAGACAGGCAGGATCCATTCAGGATGGTTCAACCTAAGACAGGGTACAAATGATGAAATTCATATAACAATAATGGATAAGACCTATACTCTAAATCAGACAACCTAAGATAGGCACAGTCTATGTGCTCATTTTTTTATATATATAAATAGGAGAGAATTGTTGGGAGCTGTTTTTTGAAGTGCTTAACAGAAGCAGGACAGAAAACTTATGACCTTGGCTTGCAAACTCTCACACTGCCTTGAAGGCTTGGCAAGATACTTGCATTGGCTAACTTCCTAGATAAGAAAGATTATCATTAATTCTGGGTGAGGATGTACTTCTTTAGCCTTCAGATGAAAGGAGTCTAAGCATATAGATAACTAATCTAAATTGGTAGCTTTTGTTTTTGTTCTAAGAATCTCCTGGTTCACACAAATGAATATTATACAAAAGATATGAGAAAAATATACTTGGGGCTACAGTATTTACTGTTAGTCCTCCTGAATACTTGTCCTTTTTCTTATCTCTTTTTCTATATCTTTTCTATCTTTTGATATATATATATATATATATATATATATATATATATATATATATATATGTTCCCTCCATCATCACACCCCATATCCAGGTACTGGTCGATATTGTCCAGTAGCAGACAGGTCCATCAAAGAGTCTCCCTTCCCTTTAGCAATCATTTGCTGCTTATGTAACTACAGGGCAGGGACTTGGGAGTCTTGTATAAGTTCCTTGTGAGGTCATTTTATTTTAGTCATGTGCTTGTGTGCACATGCTCATGCACATGCCAAAGCACACATATGGAAGTCAGAAGAAACCTTCAGGAGAATGTCTTGTTTGCAACTGTGTATGCTAAGCTCACGTTCCTGGAGATTCTTCTGTATTATGCTACCAACTCTTACTGTATGAGCACTAGGATCACTGAGGGGCACTACCACATTGGGCTTTTCATGAGTGGGGGGACCAGAGCTTAGGGCCTGCTCAGCAGCTGCTTTACCAACAAGCCACCTCCTTGGCCCTCTTGCAAATTCTTCTAACATTCTTGTGAGTTTTGTGGGTTTTCCCTTTCCCTCTAGTTAAAAATGTGTCAGTCTTGATAAAATATCTATAGACTGGCATATTAGAATGCTCTAATGCCAATAGAAATTTTAAAGACATTTTATTTCTACTATACTCTCTTTATATTTAACTTTTCTCTAAATCATTGCAAACATTCCTCTATGTCCTTGGGTTATTTTATTATTCCAGTAAAATTTTTAATTATTTTCGTTTTACATTTATTTGTTTGTTTTGTGCATTTGGGGAGAATTGTGGAGTCCCTGTATGTCATAGGTAAAGTGTAGAAGGCAGAGGGCAACTTGTGAAATTAGGTTCTCTCTTTCCACCTCGTGGATTCTGGGACTCAAACTCAGGTTTGATGACAAGAACTTTCACTTACTGAGCAATTTAAACACCGAAGAAAAATTTTAAAGAAGTGATATTTTTGATTATTGTTATCAGATTAAATGGGTATCATGGGCTCATTGTATAAGTTTGCATAGCATGGTCAATTTGAACAAAAAATAAAAAATTGTTCATATAAATGCATATTTTTGTGGCACTTTCAAAATACTTTATTTTTGGTTCATTTATGGCTATATTTAAATTTTGAACATATTCTCACAAGCATCCTACCCCTAAACATACAGAAGTCACAAAACACCTGCCATATTTGGTAACTCATATTATAATCATCGTATGTACATTATAAATAGTACCTGGAATAGTTTTGGCAGCTAAAGTATTTTACTCTATGCCATTAAAGCTTTTAATCCTTGATCTTGCCAAAGTACACCTTGTCAAAGCCGGAGTCACAGTTGTCAAACACAATGAAAACATTTCAATCCAGCCCCTCACATGAACTTCAGCTGTGTTGTGTACATGCATGAGTGTGTGTTTGTGTGTGTGTGTGTGTATGAGTGTGTGTGTATGTGTGAGTGTGTGTGAATGCATGTGTGTGTTGGAGGTTGGAGTGGTGTTATGTATTTTAATGCTAATTACTAGCCCCAAGATCTGGTTGTTGCCCAAACAGACACTCACCTATCTCAAAATGGTGTCTGTAACCTTGCCTAAAAACTTATTCTTGTTTGACCAATAAAAAGCCAACATACCTGGGAAGGGCAAATTGGGTAGGCATGGCTAAGGCTTATGGGCTTGGAGGAGAAGAGAATCTTAGGAAGGGGACAGCAGAGGAAGAAGAGATGGAAGGAGACCACCACCATAGGTTAGGTGGAGAAAGAAGCACATTGCCGGCATGGATTGGAGGATTTGGCCTAGATGAAGAAAGTTATCAATTATTTGTGATTATGGATGGGAGGTAACCCAACTAGGAATGATTAAAGCAAATGGAATGGAATGGGGCTGGGAGATACGAGACAATGTATATGGAATTATCTGCCCAGCCCAAGCTGACTTAAGACAATTATAAAATCTATTAGCAGTCTGTATCCTTTACTGATTATAATAGCAGCTTAGATTATACCACAATAATAGCTCTAGGACTAATAATAAACCTTTAAATTAACAGCATAACAACAATGTGTGTGTGTGTGTGTGTGTGTGTGTGTGTGTGTGTGTGTGTAAGATAAAGTCTCGTTCTATAGCCCAGGATGACCTAGAATTCACCGTGTATGACATGCTGGCGTGGGATTTGGGGTATTTCTCTTGCCTCTGCCTCCCCAGTTTTGGGGCTATGGATGTAAGACACCATGAATGTCTCTGAGCAATATCCAACACAGTGGGTATTTTCACTATAGTTTTTCTTCTTTGCATTCTTTAGCCCTTTCCTCCCTCCCTCCCTCCCTCCCTCCCTCCCCCCTCCCTCTCCCCTTCCCTCCTTCTTTCCTTTCTTTTTTAAAGCCTTATCTAACCCTACCTCACCTGGGTTTCTCACAGTGTGATCTATTTTAATACATTAAAAAAAAAAACCTCTAGACACGGTTCTGGTCTCCAATAGCTGAGCGGTCATTCCACAATCGTTCCTAAATAACGAAAGAGTTTAGGGCAGCATATATATATAATAGCATATCTCCTTTACAGGTTCACTAATCAAAAAAAGTCAAATTCTAAAGATCCATTACCCACTCCATGTTCCCGTGCAAGCTGTTGGCCTCCCTCTCAAGTCTTTGTTAGATGTTTCAGAAGACAGAGGGAGCCAATGCCAGTTCCCTTTTCGGTCTGCCTGCCCCACTGAGAACCAGTATCCTGCAGTGTTCACAGCTTTCTGCCTAGATGAGGAAAGAGCATGGGCCCTGTGTTCTTTATCTTATCGACTTATTGAATGCATCAGGAATGACAGCAAGCAGATATATCCGTCACTTGAAGTTTTCCTCTTTAATATATGCCTGCCATTGAGTTTGTTAAAATTAATTATTCATTTCACACCCTGGTTATAGTCCCCTCCGTCCTCTCCCCTCCCACCTTCCACCCTCCCTCCTTGTTTTCCCAATCCTCCTTCCCCTACTCCCCAGAGAAGGATAATCCTCACCAACCCCACGCCAGCATACCAAGTTGCATCAGGACTGAGGGCATTTCCTTCCCCTGTGGCCCAGTGAGGCAGCCCCGCCAGGGACAATTGACTAACAAACAAACAAACAAACAAAAACAAACACAAAACAAACAAAAAAACAACAGCAGGCATCAGAGTCTGTGTCAGACCCTTCCCCACTTTCTTCACTAGGGTATCTACATGATGACCGAGCCCATTGGCTACATCTGTGCATGGCACCCAGGTCCAGTCCATGCATGGTCCCTGGCTGGAGTCCCAGTCTCAACAGGACCCGAGGCTCTGTTTGTCCTCCCCTCCCCCATGTCGTGGAGCTCCTGACGTCCACAGACATCTATGTCCTCCACCCTTCCTTCCCCTCACTCTCCTCCAAGACTCTGTGTTCCACACCGTGTTTGGTTGTGGGTCTGTCGGCGTGTGTGCTTCCATCAGCTGCTGGTCGGAGCCACTCAGAGGGCAGCCATGCTAAGCTGCCGTCTGCAAGCACAGAGGTATAGTCAGTAGTGCCAGGAGTTGGCTGACTCCCATGGCGGGTGGGTCTCAGGTTGGGCCAGGCGCCGACTGGACATTTCCTTGGCGGGAGGACAGAGAGCTTGCAGAGAGAAGAGAAACCATTAGTGGGCGCTTCTTTGTGACAAGCCGGAGACCTACAGACAGGGTAGGCTCCAGGGAGCATATGAGGGTGACTCTAGCTGAGACTCCTAGTGACAGAGGTCATGGCTATTAAAGAGGACACCCTCTAACTAGACATGACTCCTAGTGGAAGGAGGGCAACACCAACCCACCCATGGAAACTTCAACTCTTTGAGTGTTTAAATGTAGATCTTATGATGTTTAAAAATATCAGTAAGACTACCCATGTTTTGTGGTTATTTTTCCTTCTTGTTATTTTATTATAGAATATAATATGTAAAAATTACAAGACTTACAATGTACACAGACGCAGCCAAAATCAATATCTAAGTATATTAAACTACAGAAAATTGGTAGCCACCCTAAAGAATTCTTAGTATTTAAATAAACAATCTTAAAGGTCTATCACAACTGAATCTAGACTAATGTTCAAATTTGATAAAATAGTTGCTATTTGACTGAGATTCAAGTTACTGAAGACATAATTCATATCAAAGTCAATTAAGAGATTTGCAGAAACAAGTTCAGAACATGCTGTTTCTTTAAGGAGTCCCAGTAGTCAGTCTATCTGTCACTCTGTCAAAGAGTAATTTAGAATTAGCACAGCTATATACTTAGCAGCTCCTGAGCACAGCGCTTAACAAAGGTTAAGGGAGCAACAGTACATTGAAATATTTCAAAGCAAACAGCAGGAGCACTTTGTCCCACATCATACTGTACATTCCCAGCACAAGGACACAGCAAATGGAACAGCCCCAGCTAAGCACGTGGCTCTGACGGCCAAAGCTTTTGTTGTAGATACAGAAATACAAGTCTTAAAATAAGTAAATTATGAGAGTGTAGAACTTTCCAATAAAAATACCCACAATACATAGATATTATCAAATAGGCATCAATAAACAGAAATGTGGAGATGATGCCACGAAACGATAACTGTCAATACAGAACTCATCAAGTGTTCATGTGTATGTGTGTGTGTGTGTGTGTGTGTGTGTGTAGAGAGAGAGAGACAGAGAGAGAGAGAGAGAGAGAGAGAGAGAGAGAGACAGAGAGAGACAGAGAGAGACAGAGAGAGACAGAGAGAGTCAGGCAGTATATAGTCCTAAAGGATATGAGAGAATACACACCTACTAATAAAATATCTGTTACAGTGTAAAGGCTAGAAGACCTTGCCAGAAAACCTTTGAAAGTTTATGCTGGCCCGGAGCAAATATGTAGTCATCTAGATGTTGCTAGTCTTGTAAAATTCCTAGTACTGGCCTAGTCAGTTCACAGCTCTTTGTACTTCTTTGGTGATAACAAGCCAAAATGTGTGATGAATACCAACTTGAATGCTGTGTCTGGACTTGGGCACACTAAGTCTGAATACATAAACTGTCAAAGACAAAGAAAACTGGATTTATGATGAGCCTTAAAGGAGACGGGATTGTCACGTGCCTGGCAGGTAGAGAGTCACAGTCCTAAAAGCACTTTAATGAACAATGACACTGATGTTTAGATTGTCTGTTTTTAACACCTGGAGAGGAAACATAAGGTGATAGATTTTAATATGGATGGCATCGCAGCATGTGTATTAGGAGGACCTGTTCCTTGGCTCATGCTTTTTCAGGGGAGTGACACTGAGAAACCAGCTCAGAGTCAGGCTTAGACTGCCCTGTGCTCCCTTTGTGCTCCTGTTGTGTTATACACAAGAATAACCTAATTGCTTGGAAGACAAATGGAAAAATCAGTTCAACTTCTTTTGTATAGTAAAACCAGAAAAAAAAATATCTCTTTAACTCAAGCCCAGATTTCAGATAGAAAAACAAGCAAAATATTTGACCATCTGCTAAATGACACATGAAGAAGGAAGCGCTTAAGAAGTTCCTGCTTGGGTTAGAGAGATGGCTCAGTGGTTAGGAGCACTTCCCGCTTTTCCAACATGCCTTTGTTCACTTCCCAAAACCCACACCAGACTACACATAATTGCTTCTAACTCCAACTCCAGGGGCCCGATGTAGTCTTTTGACCTCAGTGGACACGTGAACAAAGAGGAACACACACAAACACAAAAATGCTTAAAAATTACATTGGTCATCTTGTATCATAAAATGTCACATCATGTAAATATTTTTATGCCATACAATTATACCTAAATTATCCTATATCTCATGAAAATTCATGTTAACTCTTAAAGCTTTTAAAGTTGTTTCATACACATATAATTTGTAGCACTATTTAAATTTTATTGTTTAATATAAGTAGCACTATTATACTGTATATGTATTTGTGGTATTTTTTTTCAATTGATACCCTAGATCCATCAACCAGATTAAGAAACAATTTACCATAAAAGTATTCAACGAGGCATTTATCATTCCTCAGTGTCTGTTTTACCTCTACCCCAATTTATTAGTTAAATGCTGGAATTAATTTTATCTCAGTCTACTGTTTATAAATATTGATCTCCCTTTTATCATTATACACCCTTGCACAGGGCTACTTCAAGTGTAATAGGATTTACCTACTTTACACAGGCATTTAAGAGACTTTCACTTGATTATAGACTTGGGAGACAGTCATCCACTTCAAAACAGTTCTACCCTTCCCTCAAATTTCTGTTGTGATGATTTTCAGGGACTCTCTGCATTCCCCTGGGTTCTCCAATATCCATCCACCTGCTTCAGTTTCTAGAGTGTTGACTTTTCTGTGAACTTCATTTGTGTGTGAGAGCATATACATTCTGATTGTGTCAGACTTGTTTCCCTCAGACAGTTGTCTGAGTTCACATGTGTTAAGGGATGACTCAGTGGTTCATTCTTTTTTTGTTGATAACATGCCATCATATAGATATACAAGTTATCTTTCCCATTCACCAGTTCATAGATGCACAGATTCAACGTTTGTAATAGAAAATCTTCTATTTATAACCACTCTCATTCCAGCTTTGGGGTAAGCGTGGTTTTCAGTTCTCTTAAAAAATCTAATGCTTGAGTTTCTGATTAATAGGGAGTTTTGGAATGATGAGTTATACACAGTAAACAAAACAAATCTAGACACAGGAGTTACATCTGTTACAAAAATTGATCAAAATGAATTAGATCTAAATGTAAAATGCAAACAGCGAAGCTTCGAGAAGACTGCATAAAACTAGATCCAGGTGGCTTTAAACTTGGTGGGAAGCTTTTAGATCCAACTCTCCATGAAGTATCCCTGAAACAAAAATTTACTGAATTGAACTTTACTAAAATTAAGTGATTTTTTTGCAAAAATATATTGTTAGGATATAAAAATACAAACAACATACTGTGAGATCCAAAAGAAAACCGGGACAGATGGCTAATTGTAATGCCTATCGGCATGCCAAAGCACACATTGGCCTCTAGGCTCGCTCAGTACATGTAGCTCCTCGCAGCTTGTCTCAAATACCCGCCTCCCCCAAAGCCCTCCCCAACACTGGGCTTTGCGTTTCTTCCCCCCAGCATCTCATTCCTATATAACCCTGCCATTCTAGCCATGTGCTTTCTTAGCTCTGTTTTTTATTCTCTTGGCCTGCTTAGCAGCCTCCTCTTTTCCCACACTCTCTTCTTTCCTCTCTCATTCTCCATCTCTTTCCTCTCATGTCCAGTTCAGTCTGCTGCCCTTGATCAGTCTACCTCTTTCTGTCCTTGTTCTGGACTCTTCCAGATACTTCTGGCTGTATTTTCCCTTATATCTACAATAAAAACCTTTCCTTCAACTCTACTTTGGTGTAGTCGTGTCCTCATTTCATTCACATACATGGAGATATGATTTTTAAAAATTTACTTGAACAAGTGTTTAAACAGAATATATGAAAGCATTTAAACCAAAATGATAGAAAATGCATTAAGACTGGCAACGTTCTGAACAACACTTGATCAGGAAATAAAAATGTAAAAATGTAACAATATGAAGGCCTGGTCTCACAATATACCCAGAATTTTATTTTTAAGGAGATCCTATTAAAATCTATTAGAATGACTTACATCTGAAATATTGGTAACACCAACTGCCAATATGGGTGTGGGAAAACAAGATCGCTCCCTGATTGTTGGTGGGAATGTAAAATTGTCCAGAGACTTTGGAAGATGGTCTTTGTGTATACCCTGTTCATAATATCCAGCAATATTGCACCAAGATATTTAGTAATATGGATTGAAAACAGCTACAAAAAAGTCTTCACATGTCAGTTTACAACAGCCTCAGCCACAAACTGGAAGCTGCCCCTCTTATTCGGTTATTAAGGAATCTGTCTATGGAAAGAATTCAGGCAGTTTTCATTACAGCATCTTGTTGAGTGATCCCAGTCACCTATCCCTGTCTTGCTGTTTACTACGTGACTCTCTGACACATACCTCTTCCATTGTCATGGTGTCCTCACCATGTGCTTATGCACCATGCCTCTCTACCCTTGGCTAAATAAATCTCTTTCCTCTATGAATTTTGACAATCGACACAACACCAGGTATTTGACTATAGTAATAAAAAAAAGACTGACCAACAACAAAATAATGGAAAATATTTTCCTGGGTGATTTATTGATACTTTTAGTAAGCCCTTTGGCAATTACATTGTACTCATTTCTGAGACGGCAGTGCCATGTTTACAAGCTGTTTGTAGTCCTAAAACAATTTAGAAAATAAGGTTTAGTCTTTCAAAGGATTAATCCACTTCCAATATTGTATAGAATTCAAAATTTCACTTCGTTCTTTCTTCCTTCCCTCTTTTCTTTCTTTCTTTCTTTCTTTCCTTTTTTAAAATGATTGGCCCAGATGTCCCATTTTCAGTGATACCTACTAAAATCTGTCAATGGTATCTATTACAATTGGTGATTCCTGACGAAGCCCTCTAGACTCCTTGCCTTGATTTGAGGTTTCATTTGACATTCTCACCTACCTACCTTTTAAGGAGCATACCAGTGGCTTTTTTTCCCCTGAAGGAAAACTTCCCTCATCCTTATCTTTAAGATGGGCCTGATCTAGAAACTGAGAATTCATTTTGACGACCTGACTTTCTGTTCTCATGATTTAAATTAGAATTCAATGCTTGACCTGAAAGCTTTCTACTTTCAAGAGAAGCCTACTTACCCTCAAGACGCTAAGAAGAAAAAGGAGACAGAGGGTCTAGGCTCCCAATGTCCATTTCAAATGCATGCCCCAATGACCCAACTTCCCGCTAAAGCTTCCACTACCCACTTGCGCCTGCACTAGTGCTCCAGGCTGCCAAGTAAGTCTTTAAAATATTTGCCTTTGGAGAAAATTAAAGATATAAACGATAGAACTGTAGTAGATGTTTCTTCTACACTTTCCAAATCTATATGTGGTTTATGTGGAAAAAATTCTCTCTTCCTATGGCTTTGAATCTCTTCCTCTCCAATATACCAAGGTATCTTCAACTCACAAGAGATCATCTTTTGATGCATTTTGCAGGCCTCCAACCAACCAACAGCATTGTCCTAATTCTTTGAGCTTAAACTTTATATTAAAATGTTAATTTAGTTCCCTTCTCTCTATCTAAATGCCTAAAAATTGGGCTGAGAAGTGGAGCAAGATGCTCCGATGAAAACCTCATCAAGTATTTCTTAGGCTTCTAAAATTGCTTTGTGGAAAGGATATAGAAGAATTTGCAAATCAGGACTGAAAAAAGATCTCTAGACAGCTGTAATAAGCATTAATTGGTCATTCTTGTAAAATAGGACAATGGAGAGACAACTAAAGAGCTCTGAGAAGGAAACATGAATGTCATCTACAGTGGACAAGAATGGGAGCAAATGTACCCCAAGGATAAGAGCCCACCTATGGAAACCTCAATCATCTGAAAATCCAGGTTTAGCTGGAGAGTCTAACTAAACTGAAATGATATTAAGGGGACTCACCACTTCAAAGCAAAGACCTAGAAAAACATATTCATGATAAGCCTGAAAACCATACGAAGGCCAATGCAACTGTAGTCCAAGTTGGCAGCAGAACTTGGCAGCATCATTCACATGTGGCTGGTGTTGCCAACGTGACTAAGAAAAATTGAGGGTGTTGTGGAAACCGGTGCCACATTTCTAAAGACCAGCTGAGGCCAGTCAATATTTGGCAGGGTCAGATCCCCTTCAAGGAATCCTGGAGAGGCTATGCGTGAGGTTATGAAGAAGGGGCTTTATTTGAAACAGAAATGCAATATCAAAGGTTGATCGTTTAAAGGGACCATCCCACTTTGCCTATAGATATGGGAGATTGACCCTAAATGTACCTTTCTATTGGCTAATAATAGAATGGCTAAACAGACAGACTGAGATGAATGATTGGTATAGAGGAGTAACAAGGTTTACATTAACTGTGATTATATATTATATATCTAGACAGATGTTAGATATTTAAGATTATTTACTAGGGGAATGTGCTCAGTTGATTCAAAATTAATGTCAGGCTTCTATGCTTATATTTCCTGGCAACATTCTCATATGCACACTCAATAATCATGTTCTACTAGGTCTTCTTTATTATAGGTAACTTGATACCTACAAATACCATCCCAGTTTGAAATCATAAAGTAACTTTGTTCATTTTACAGGCAGAGATCCTAATTCCTCATCATGACTTATTGAAGAATCTTCCACGCCCCTATTGTGTGTTCTCAAAAATTTTTATTGAAAATGAATAGGTCATAAATGTGTAGATTTATTTCTAAGTTCCCCATTCTATTTCTGAGTCATTTTCCATGGTTTAACATTTTATATCCTGGTTACTCAATAGACACAGATTCGCATTCCGTTTGTTACCAGTTAAGATATATGTTTGTTCCCAAAGAGCTTCCAATCTCTCTTCAGATTGATTGCAAACAACGTTTGCTCTGTCATGGAGCACAGACGCTTGCTCACAAAGTCTCTCCATGTCTGATTTCAGAATTGATTGTTTCCCCCCGCCCCAAATTTATTACATTATAAGGAAATTTAAAATATAGCTTAAAGTTTTCCTCTTATTTTCCATTAGAAATATTAAATTATTAACACAATTGAAGTGTGAAATGCCCTCACAAATCATAAACACCTTAGTGAAATTTTTCATGAATTAAAATGACAGTACTTTAGACTTCAGTTCTTCAAGCCACTGAAATTTGTCAGATTCTCCTGAAAGTTCTCTGTAGTCCTTGAGTTGACAGTTTCTTCCCAAGTGCTTTGCAGTTTATAGCTTCTCACTTCTATGAATGTGTGCTCACTGGGCTCCTTCTGTTCATTCTTTAACTTTCAGATCAAGACACAATAAGCAAATAATTTTTTTCTGTACACTTTCCACTCTACTGTTGAATGAAGCAAGCACTCAGAGTTTAAGGCACAACAGACTATCTCTTTACAAAAACCCTTTTGATATCCTAGAGATACTCAGAGAAAGATGTTGCCAGGAAAGGCCTATGTAGGCTTAGTGTGTCACTAGAAACAGTTGCAGTGAATATGTTTGTTTACCAACCTGTGTTCTTACCCAACTCAACACTCAATGCTGCCCTGACATAGTCCGATTCAGAAACTCAAGCCTGTAAACGCTTCCATGAAGTAGCGTTGGAATCCCAGACTCTATGCTGCTCATCTTAGCTCCTTCCTCATCAGTCCAGCTTCATAGTTGACACCCAATAGATAGAGAGTTTGTCTAGCCATCCATAAACAGACTCTGTGGACATCTGGAGGCTTCTGGTGGTGAAACATCCCCTTCACCTATATAACAGGAACACTTCAAGGAACGCGTCCCCCTTCCTCACATCCCTTCATCCTAGGAAAAGGCATATTTCTTTTTTGGAATTCCCTTCCCTCCCTGTGTTACCCAAGGGACAGCCTGGCTTCAGACTTCTGGTGTGGAATCTTTTTCCTTACTCTGTGACCTTACTTGCCTCATGGGTCTGAGCTCTCCACAGAGCCCTTTCCTATAGGGCTTTGGTATGTGGACTCCCCTCAGAAATCCATGTCAGATAAGTTTTATTAGGTGGGTTTCAAGTCAATTCAGTCAATGTGCATTTTCAGTTGTGAGCTTAGCGTTTAACTGCTAAGCCATCTCTCTAGCCCAACTCCATCAGTTTGTATTGTGCATAATTTGGTAGAGATTGCTGCCAGTCTTTTGAAGTATACTCAATTTACATGCTGTCTAGAATACTTTGATGTTTACAACAGTGTGGGGCCTTCTAAAGAAATGTGTCTCAGGTCTGGGTGGAGCTTAGTGGCAGAGCTTGCCTTACAGACTTATGGCCATGATTTGATCCACTGCTCTATGAAAAAAATGAATAAACAAACAAAGAAACAAGCTGCATTTCAACAATTTGTTCATAAATAATATGAATTGATTGATATTTAATTAAGTTTTCAGTGCTTTATGAAAGACTTTATATGACTGTTTGTTTGAAAATTACCCCAAGATACATGTATATAGGATCAAAATATATTTCAAATGGCCCAGCACTTGCAAGCTTATATAGAGGAAGCAATTCTATAAAACAGTACAAAGTTCAGGTTGAAAAAAGGACCTATGTTAAGAAAGTAAAGTGTGGAAACATTTGAGCAAAATGCAGTGTTCATGGCCAAAGATTTTCAATTAAAATGGAATTGAGAATTCCTAGGCTCAAAATGTTAGAGCTGAACAAGAAAGGCAAATCAGAATGAATTGAGTGCTAGAGTCATGGACACACACTGGCATCTGGTCAGCTCCAATCTAGGGATGGAATGCTTACATTCTCGCACCAGGTTCTGGCCTTTCCCCTTAGCTTCCTGATACCTTCCTCTTCCATCCAGTGACTCGCCTTTTCTTTTTTGCATGTTGGTTTGTGTCAGGAACTGACTTTAAAACTCACTGGGCCTTTTCACGTTAAACACCACGACACGACAAGCCATCTGTAGAGAATTTAATGTCTTAAATAATGACGTATGTACAGAGAACTCTGTAACAGACCAGTAACACATGTGGAAGGAATAACAAGCGCTCCAGCACTCATGGAACAGGTGGAAAGTGAGAGTGCTAGATACGCATGACTGAAATCTTTCAGAATGTATAGCATACGTGAATGTTCATATTCTGGAAACAAAATGAGTCATATGTATAATAAATAAAGGTAAACCCAGTCACTGGCTACATTATAATGATAAGAGAAAAAGGCAGTTAAAAGCCAGAAAGAAACAGATCAACCACAAAGCAAAGACAACAAAATCCTAGTTGCTTTCCAAACTACAATTATGGAAACTAATATATAAAGGGAAATGGGAATATAAAATATTCATATATTATGTAAAATTTTCCATTCAAGGCAGTGGCACATTCTTGAAAACTTGAACGTGCATGTTATGATTATAGCCCTTTCAGGCATTTATCCAAGAATACTGAAAATGTGCGTCTCACAGTATTATACACTAACATTGACAAAAACTCTTTTTGAAGAATTAATTCATTCACTCCTCACAACAAACATTTATTGGGAAACATATTTTCTTAATACAAAGAATATGTGGTGAAGGAAATAATAGGACCTAACATTTTCTTGTAAGCAAACTGACAGTAAATAGCATATAAGCCAATGTTTACAAAATATTTGAGGTAATATGTGCTATGGAAGAGGAAAATTGTTTCCTTGTAGCTTCTGGACTTTCCTCTGTCTCTGCCTCCTCTTCCACAATGATCAGTGAGCCTTTGGAGGAGGAGGTGCGGTATACATATCTCTCCTAGGGATGAACATTCTGCAGGCACTTATTCTCTGCACCTCGGAGGTTCCAACTCTTAAAAATTCCACTGCCCTCGAAGTTAGCACCAAGCCTTTAGCATAGGAGTCACTTGGAAAGCATCTAAGAGAAACACCAAATACTGTCATAACCCAGTCTTTAATCTTGTCCATGTCTCAACTGCAGTTCTTTCTTACTAGTTGGTGTATGGCAGGATAATTACCCTAATCCTATTGACTCAGGTTTATCTTATTTCTTTTCTCTAACATTGTATGTATTGAGTTGGATATTAATATCTATCTGCCTACCACAGGTGGAAAAGAAGTTCTCTTTCTGTCTTTATTGTCTCTGAACATGCTTTGAATCTTTCTATGTGCAGGCCTTACATGGAATTTGTTTCTTCAGATACATTGGGCGGTTTTTACATTTTAATTTTAATACTTAAAACAATTTAAATTTTTTAAATTTAAATATATTTTGATTATGTTCTTGTCCACTCCCAGGTTCATCCAGGTTCATCTTCTCCTCTCTGCCTACCCAACTTTAAGTTCTTTCTCAAAAAGCGCAGACTGCTCTTGAAAAGATCACTGGTTCTGTCCCCAGAAGTCACATAGTGTCTCACAACTCTAGTTCCAGGGTTTCCAGTGCACCTTTCTGGCCTCTGCAAGTACCAAACACACATGCGGTACACACATGTACATACATACAAACATACATGCTGTCAAACAGCAACTCACATCAAATAAAAGTAAAGAAATCGTTTTTAAAATTAAAGCATATGTGACCAGCTAATAATTTGAGCTGTCAGTTTCTGTCACTCCAGACTGAAGTGGTTAAGGAGAGAACTTCAGGCATTTTAGGTTCTGAATGACAATGAACATAAAACTAGAGTTTAATAACTGGCACCATTTCACTTAAAATTTGCAATTAATTGGTTTTTTTTTATTTAAAATACCTCCAGGTGATTAACTACTGACTGTGCCTCTAATTCTTCACTGCTACAGACTGAACTGTCTCTCTGCCAAAGGTGTCCACAAGCTGAAGCTCCGACCCTCACTACGTTTGGAGAAGTCATCAGTGAAGTCAATGGCTTGAGCTTTCTTATGTAATGGGACTGCTGCCCTTATAAGAAGAAAAGCTTCGAGGGAGGGAGAAATCGTAAGATACAAGGGACAGGATAACAACTGAGATGTAATCTGAATAACTTAAGTAATAATAACGTCCCCTGGATGGGGAGGCCTGGCGGCACTCAGAGGAAGGATAGCAAGTTACCAAGAAGAGACTCAATATTCTAAGAGCATATATAGGGGGAGGAGGTCTCCCTCAATCACAGACATAGGGGAGGGGAGAAGGGGGGAAGTGGGAGGGAGGGAAGAATGGGAGGAAACAGGGGAAGGACTAACAATCGAGATGTAATATGAATAAATTAATAAAATTTTTTAAAAAGCCTCAGGGGTCTCTCTCTCTCCCACCTGTGAGCCAAAAGGGCTTATGCTATCACAAAGCAAGAGGAATTTATGCACAAGACAGGAAGAGAAAGCTCCCTGGGGACTGACCTTAGGAGACCATGATCTTGTGCTCTTTATGTAGCGCATGAAGAGAGACATGAGGAGGAATGACATATCATCTCAAGAGAAAGCATTTGGCAGCAAAGATAGAAGCTGAGGACAAAAAGCTAAGGTCCAGGAGATTCAAAGGACGATCGCCACACAGCCATCCTATAGAGACCCTGCAAATTATGAGCAGGAGTGGGAAGACATGCGTCAGATATGGCAGGACAGCGTATTTCACTCACTTGAAGAGATCCATAGAAACATCCCAGCATCATTGGAAGGTGAATGACTTCCTGGGAAGAGAAAATATTTATAAGTAAATAAAAGGGAAAAGACATAAAGCAAATCATTTACGACATGCTACCTTGGATGCAGCAGAACAACCCCAGCATAAAGACTGATACGTAATAAATACTGAGGAGGAAGATGCAGGACACGCTCATCCACAGTGAAGCAGATGAGATTAGAAAAAGAATTATTGTCTAATTATAGAGGCACCTATTTTCTTCTTCGGATTTAGTTTGAGAAAGTTAGAGAGTATATTTTGTTTTGCTTTTTGTAAGAATAAAATTTTGCCTTGTAGACACAGGAGCCTGCAAAAAAAAAATAATAATAATGACTTTATTCATGTATGAGATCCCATAGTGCAGTGGGTCTCAACCTTCCTAAGGCTATGACCCTTTAATACAGTTCCTCATGGCGACCCCCACCCATAACATTATTTTTATTGCTACTTCATAACTGTAATTTTGCTTCTATTATGAATTGTAATGTATATATTTAATATGCAGGATACATGCTATTTGACCCTCAAAGGAGTCGCAACCCACAGGTTGAGAATCACTGCCCTGGACCTTATAAGACACCAAGAAATGAGACTATGTATTCATGGAGGCAGCTTGGCCATAGGCATCTGACATTCTGTTTTCTGGTTTGTTTTGTCTTATTTTCTTCGCTCACTTCATAATTTTGTATTGTGTTTTGCTCCAAGAGAGCCATAATCCATAATTAGCAATTCAAGAATAAACAAATCAACAGTCTTCCTTAAGAAAGACATATCTTTTCACACAGTAAATTATTTTCCTTAATTTTTCGAACAGCTCTGAAATTTAGCATCTGCGAGTTGTTAGCATCTTAGATCAGGGAGAATTCTTAGAAGAATTGGACGTAATGGATGTGTAAAGTATTGTTCGTGGAATAGAGAATTGCAATTTAAGGTCTTGTGATTTCAAAGTGCTGCCTGCAAACTGAAAATACAAGTCTCTAAATATACTAGGATATGCTGGGAAGCAACTTTTAATTAAATTGTAAAAGCTGAATAGAAATGAGACTGCTGGATCACTATCAATAGCACGCAAAGTTCTTACCACCCGCCACAAGTACAGGAACTGATTGATTACACAACTGTCGAAATAAGTATTCTATTCTGGTTGTGTCTGTTCTGTTGATGTGTTGTGCTGTACCGGCGATGACAAATTGAAACAAAATGACTTGGTATCTAATGACTTCCTTTAAGATGTAGCTATGAGCGCTGGAGAGATGGCTCAGTGGTTAAGAACACTGGCTGGTCTTCCAAAAGACCTGGGTTCAATTCCCAGCAACCATATGTAAGCTCACAACTGTCTGTAACTCCAGTTCCAGGGCATCTGGCATCCTCACACAGACATACATGGAGGCAAAACACCAATGCATATAAAAAAAATCTCTTTAAAAAGACATAGCTATGTTTGATTGCATTCCCCCAGGGTTTTATGGGTGGAAGCTTCGTCCCCAGAGTGGTGTAATGTTGAAAATGGATGGTACCCCTATGAAGTAAGGCTTGAGGAAAAGTAATGAGGCCTTAGGGGTACTGACTATAGAAGGGGTTATAGCCAGTCTTTTAAAGAGACATCATTCCTATCTCAGTAAATGCTGTAGAAGAATAAAGTTGGTCCCTCCCACTACTCTGGAATCCCATGTTTTTGTGTACTTTCTCATCCTGAGTGTTTTCCCACCTTCATGCCATCTGCTCTGTTGCGAGGCAGCCAATAGGGCCCTCAGTAGAGCCTAGGAAAATAGCTAGAATTATGAGCCAAAAAGCCTCTTTCAAGCTTGATAATTACCCAGCATCATGGAATTTTCAGGACAATCAGAACTGGGATTAATAGAGAAAATGAGTCCTGAGGAATAGAGTTACTGCTGTAACGAACAACACTTTAAAATGTAGAGGTGGCTTTGGAACTGGGAAGTAGCCAGCATCTAGATGAGAGTAAAAAGAAGATAGTAAGGTGACAAGACTGGGAAACGTATCCTAAATGGAAGTGAAGATCCTATTGGAAAATGAACTCTCCAAAAGGGATTTTTTTCTCAACAAATAGTATATAATTTGTTTGAAAAGCATACCCATCCCTAAATTAGAATATGAAATTTAAACATAAGTCTATCAGTGTAGGACATATGCAAACATGAAAGCACTGGCCTCTTTTAGTGAGATTTGGGACAAAGGGGACAGAAAGCAGCAATATGTGGTTAATCTGCATTCTGGGCAGAAGAGAAAAATCGGAATTGCATCCAAGGGTACAACTGAGCCAGAGATAAAAGGTGAGCAGAGATAAAAACTGAGCAGAGATAAAAGGTGACCAATCACTAACTGTCAGGACAGGCAGGGAAAGGCTTCAAGGGATCTTAAGAAGTCTTAAGATTGACGCTGTCAACCAGGTGTGGAGACCTAGAACTTCAGTCATTTCTGGGACTTGTCTGAGGGCTGCCAAGGCCCCATCAGGATTCTGTTTCTTGATTTCTGTTGAACTCTTTTAGAGTTCTCCCATCACGGTTGAAGGGGTCCAGATAAGGCTCGTCCTAGTAAGTTGACCTTAGTGCTAGTTAGGAATAAGCAAGATACAAGGGCTGTAAGTGGTGGTGGCATCAAGAAAGAATCCATAGAAAACCCTAAGTCAGAGGTCTGCAATTGAGATGGAGTTCTCAAGGAAAATCTCCACTGGAGTGTTTATTGGAGCCGTGAGAGTATAATGTTAAGAAAAGCTCCAGAAAGTGGACCATATATCTACCCAGGGAAGTCATAAATATCAGAAAACCAGCCATGCTGTGACAATTAGCATAGGGTTCTCAAGGCCCTGGAGGTGTGCTTCTATCTTACTGCACTGCACACAGCATGAATTTCAGGCTCACTATGTTACCATGACCTTTTTGTAGGCATATGTCTAGTGATATTTGCCCTGTCTTTCCTGACATTGTATCTGGGAAGTATGTAATGTGTATGTGTGTGTGTATGTGTGTGTGTGTGTGTGTGTGTGTGTGTGTGTGTCTGTGTGTGTATGCATGTGTGCTCACATTAGAACAGCTTTCCAAAAGTCTCGGATAAGACTTGGATTCAGACGTTTGAGCAAGGATGGAATGACTTAATGCTTTGGAACTGTAGACACTGCTGAATGCACTTTGTATGTTGAGTATGCCACGGAACTTGGTGTGATCAGGGCCAGAAGTTTCATGGCTTGCAGTGTGTGTCCCCTAACAGTGCATGTAAGGGGAGCATGGTAGCACTGAAAAGCTTTGAGAGACTGAGGCTTTGGACACAATAACTGGGCAGGCCACTGTGGCCACACCCTCAGAAAAGCTCGGTGGTCTTAGTCACTCCTGAGTTATAAGGCTGGTCTCCCCATTTTCTTTGGCTTTGTTTATCCCCATCTTCCCCTCTAGCATGTACTCCATGATGCCATCTGTGTGCTGAGATGCAGCCAACAGGATTTGCATCAGAGAATAGTGAACGTTGGTGCCATCCTCTAACATTTCTAAAGATGGAAGCTTACAAGTCCTCTTTTCCCTTTAAATACCCAATGGCAGGTGTTCTATCATTGCAATGGGAAACAGACTGATTCAGCATTCTTCCCTCAAATACATCAAGGAAGTTCACTGGCCATCAATCGCACCACAATAGTGGTGTCCATCTTGTCTTTAATTGTGCCTCCCCTGCAGCCATGTTAGGGTCTGGATTTCTCACATCATGCTAGTGGTTCCCTAAAGTGTACGCTGGGTCTCAACTGGTCAGCTAAGGGCTGAGATGGGTTCCAGAGAGCACTCCACTTTCTGATGCAATCATACCTCATCAAGTCGATATTAGACATTTGGAATGTCTAATAAGATGACAAATGAGGAGGCTCTTGTCATGCTAATTTCTTCCACAAGCTTTTACTCACCCGTGCATCGTGACTTGCTTCAGTTTGTGTCCTTCTAGGTTCTATCTTGTTCTTAGTTTTATATAACTTTCCAGAAGAATGGAAGGAGTGTTGGTTTTAGTCCCTTTGCAAAGCCTATAGAGTTTCTCAGAGACCTTTCCAATCCATGTACCTAGTGAAATAGTATTCTGTTAAGACCTGTTTTAAATCACTGTTTATTATTGATATTCGGAAGAGAGATGTGCCTTTCTCAAAATGGTGAAAGAAGCTTCTGAATTATCAAATAGTTGCTAATAATATAGTATAAATTATTGTAACCTACTTACTTGGCAGTTCGTATATGAGGCCAGGATCATATACTTGGCACTTAATAAACATAGGCTTTTAGTAGCTGGGTATGCATGTGACAGGAGTGTTTGGTTAACATAAGGGACAGGTGGAGTCATAGTCTATATAGAGACTTGCAGACACATACAACTCATTTAAATATGTTCCCATACAAAGTAAGCAGTAGTCTATATGGGGGTGATGAGATGACTCAGCAATAAAGAGTGCATAGTGTTTTTTCAGGGGACTGGAGTTTAGCTCCCAGCACCCATGGAGCCAGTACCCATGTCAGGCACCTCAGAGCCATCTGTAACTTCAGCTCCAAGGAATACAGTGCCTTTTCCTGGACTCCTCAGGCACTTGCAATCAAATACATTTAGGCATTCATATGCATGCATAACTAAAAAATAAAATACTGAAAAGTAATTTATACAGGCCTGCTTAAAAATCTTCTCTCCTACGTAAGTGCCTATTAGTTTGGCACATATAATAAAACATTTTTATTTTAATGGCAGATTAATCTCCATTATCAAGAAACTAGAATATGAAAAGAAATGTAGCCCATGTGAAATCCATGGTTGTTTATTTTATATACTCATAAAAATATGACATCTCAATTTTTTATTTGTTTTAATATTTTTTAATTCAACTTCAAGCCATATGACTGTAAATCCTATTGTGGGCTGAAGGTCCTGGGTGCTGTAAGAAAACATGCAAAGCAAACTATGGGGAGTAAGCCAGTAGAAAGAGTTCCCCTGTGACCTGTGCTTCTGTTCCTGCCTACTGGATCATTCTTTAAACTCCTGCCCTGACTTCCTTCATAAAGGAATATAAGCTCTGAGGTTAAAGGAGCTCTTCCTTCCCCATGTAGTTTTAGGCCATAGCCTTTATCACAACAGTAGAAAGCAAACCAGGACAGCCACACAATAAACCAATGTCAAAAGTGGTAATGCAAGAAGAATTGGTAGTTCTTTAAAAAGGAATGACTTGTATTATTCTCCATTTCCCTAGGGGAAAATCATGGTGCTCGTGGTCTCTTTGTGAAGAATGTACATAATCTCTCAATGATAATTTTCAAAAGCTGATTGGGAAAGATGCATTATTTAATATTACAGTTAAGTTTGTTCTAAAACAAACTTAAAGGTGGGAAATTAAGGAAAATCGTAATAATAACAGTTTTTACTCACATTAACTTAAAAGTTAAAATAAAACTTATGTATTCCCGTTTTCTCATTTCTACCAGGAATTGTTTTGTGAGGGTAAAAGTATCACATAATTTTTCAAAACAATCTACAAATAATTTAATCTGAACTTGAGAATAAATGGCATATTTTTCTTTTCTCCTTTTCCCCATGAAATTCAATCATATTCTTCCACATTTTCAACTTGTTAGAAAATACTGTGTTAGAAAATACTGTGATCAAAATACTAACAAATTTGGTACTAAGCACATTCAATAAGGTGGCACTTGGCAAACAATCCAGTTGACTGCTCTGTTGACAACACTGGCTTTTGGAAAGAAATATTGACCGCTCTGTACTTAGTGATGTCAATCATTAGCATGATCTTTAGCAAATCTGGATTACTTCGAGCTATCAATCCCCAATGCACATTGTTGATGTCAGTATGACCCATCAGATAGTTGCTCACTAAGGAGTACCAGCACATGGGTTATGAGAGTTATAAGTCTCTATGCACATGTGGACTCTAAGTCTATGTGCACCCATGGACTAGTGTGTGAGCCTTCATGCAGTCTAAGGGTGCGTACTCCCAGTAGTGATGTAACCTCCAGCAAGCCTCTTCGACACCTTCTTCTCTCCCCTCGGAGAGGCAGCAAAGCAGAACCTCATCACTAGCCATGCAGTTTGAATCCCATTCTTTTACCTTTCAACAACAGGTGTTTGCTTAGCTTTGTGTCACTCCCTTTTTTTAAACCTCTGATTTTTTCTCATATGTAAAATGAACTAAATAAAAAAAATTTATGTCTTATGTGGATTGAAAGAAAGGAAATCTGGAATGGGTTAAGCCTTACTTGTTTCTAAGCACGTGCTGAGTTAACACTTGGAGATCATGTGATTACATGAACATTTCCTTTCATTGTTCATGCAATCAGTGGGATTTGCTTTTTCCATATAATAGGAAGGAAGGCATTTGTAGAACCGTGGGGGTTTACAGAGGACTGTTTGCTATCTGAGTTCAGAGCTGGGTCTGAGCCAGATCTCTTCCCATCAGGTGACAAACAGGTCTAGGACAGTTCTAGTTCAGAGCACTCAGAACCACAAGTCAAATAAGAAGCTGTGTGTATAACAATAGTAATGTATCAAATAAGGAGTGGTGTGTATCAGGATCCACCCTCTCTGGGTGCCATATGCGTGCTGGGGGAAAAGAAATGGATGAACAAATGAGTAGCATTTAATAAATGGTGAGGAGGCAGCCACTCTGTTCCAGTCGTTGCTCACTCACATATTCTGTTTCCTACCAATGACCACAGCAAACTCAGAGATGGATAGAGCTCACTGACGT
This sequence comes from Acomys russatus, assembly GCF_903995435.1. Taxonomy (NCBI): domain Eukaryota; kingdom Metazoa; phylum Chordata; class Mammalia; order Rodentia; family Muridae; genus Acomys; species Acomys russatus. The sequence goes on along the minus strand of NC_067157.1, from coordinate 47,680,728 downwards.
GCTCCCACGATCCTGTGGCTCTGAGTGGAAGAAGTCCACAATGTGAGACAGCATAACTCCCAGTCCCCCATCCCCTGCTTATTGCATGGGTGTGGGAGGATAACACGGCATATGCTCCATGAAAAAGCTTTTTATACTCTGAAGTACCTAAAATGACATTGCACGTTGGGGAAAACCAGGGTTCCTAAGTGCTGAATCAATATTTCTGCCTTCACCAGGCTGTGTTTGCAAAGCTAACATTTGGAGAGGCATTTGTGGTAAAACATTAACAGTTAAAGACATATTTGATCAGCACTAACACTCTTTTATTTCCAAAATCAGATGGCTGAGTTGCAATAACAGCCTACAGAAAGTTAGGTTGTTTTATTCTTTCCAACTCCTGAGAAATTACTCTTGGATAATTGTCTATTCCATGACATTCTGCCAATTATATCATAAAGAGATGATGCACACTTTCTTGAGCTTAAAAAATTACAATGGTATGTGTAACTTCTGTTTCTCATCCTTAAGTCTTCCTAAGGATAAATTTTTATCAACAATTGTTCTCGGTCTATTCATGCACTTTCTTATAAAATACTAAATATGAGTCTGAGACTTTCTAGGTACCTAGGATATAACAGAGAACACAGAAGACCTTGCTCTCTTGAATTATTTAATTTTTACTTACTTATTTACTTGTTTATTTGTTTATTTATTTATTTATTTGAGGCAGAATCTCAGAACCAGGCTACCCTCAAACTGACTATGAAGTCAGCATTGATCCTGTGCCTCAGCCTCCTCTGGATCCAGCCTCCCTGAGGTTTATTTTTTTTTAATTAATTAATTTATTTATTCACTTTATATCCCAAACATAGCCCCCTCCTTCCTCTCTTCCCAGTCCTAACCTCCCCCACACCTTCCCCTTTTCCTAGGAAAGAGGAGTCCCTCCAACCCATCTACTCCAGGTCATCAAGTTGCGTTAGGATTGAGTGTATCCTCTTCCCTGTGGCCTGGCCAGGCAGTCCTGTCAGTGGGAGGTGATGAAAAAGCAGGCAACAGAGTCCATTTCACAGACAGTAGATTAGCAGAGCCACATGGAGCCTGAGCTGCCCATCAGCTACATCTATGTGGAGGACATAGGACCAGTCTTTGGCTGGTCCTGCAGACTCCACAAGCCCCTCTAGCCTCTGGTTAGTTGGTGCTATGTTGGTCTTATGGAGCTTTGTCACTTCTAAGTCCATTTGTCCTTCCTCCAACTTTTCCATGAGACTCCACATGCATCACCCAGTGTTTGGTGGTGAGTCTCAGCATCTGTTTTTGAACTGCTGCTGAAACAAAGTAGGAGAGGGAGCACAGAGAAAAATAAGGGTGGGGATCAGACCTGGGGATGGGAGAGGGCAGGAGAACAGAAATCCTGCAGAGAAAAGAGAAGTTGTGGGTGGGACCATCTCTGTGACAAGCTAGAGACCTAAGTCAGAATAGGCCTCTGGGAGGATATGAGGGGGACTCTAGCTGAGACTCCTAGTAGCAGGGACCATGGAAACTGAAGACGACTCCCTTTAACTAGACAAGACTCCTAGTGGAGTGAGGAGAACACCCACCCACCCACAAGAACTTAGATCCAAAACTTACCCTGCCTATAAGATGTACAGAGATAAAGATAGAACACATAGAGCAGAGATTGAGGGACTGTCCAACCAATGCCTGGCCCAACCCAAGATCCACCCCATGGAAGAGAGACAATCCTGACACTATTAATGATACTCCTTGAGATTTATAATTAACAAATAAGAAACAGATGGAAGAAATAGGTCAGCGTTATGGGAGTTAGGAGATAAGATAAATTGTTTAAAAAAAAAAAAAAAAAAAGCACATAATACCAATTAGAAGTCCTGAATGGAGAAAGATACAGGTTGCAATTTAAAATATGGTGGTCAAAATAAGACTCACTGAGAAGCTAACACTGAACTAAAGCTGAAGGAATGCCCACCACTTGAACATTTGATGGAAGATATGCCAGAGAAAGGCAGCTAGCTGAGGCAAAAGATCAAAGGCTGGAAGAACAGCTAGAGGGTGAGAACTTCTAAGAAGCTTGAAGAAGACCAGAGGTCAAGGCAATGGAGTGGGTTGAGATACCAAGACCAAGACCTGGACTTCCCTGTAGAGCTGGAAGCTAATTTCAAAGGATTCTTGGAAGAGTGTCACAGTGTGACTCCTGCTGCAAAGGGGATGCCCGGGCTGTGGGTGGAGGACAGTCCCTAAGTCCTGAGCAGACAAAAGAGGCCAATAGAAGCCAGTCATGCTTCACAGAGAAACAGGCAGCTCTTCGCTCTCCCACAGCTTTTTTACTTGGATCTTTCTGAGGTTTCCCTTAGGACCTTCTGCAAATCACTCAGCCATGCTAGACCTAGTTTCCATTATAAAGGGAGAAAATGGGCTCAAAAGTTTTTTCTTTAAAACGTTGTCCCCAGCTCTGGCAATAAGTGAAGTACAGGCCATTTTATAAAAAGAAGTTTCCCCTGGTACTTAGTAAAGTCCTGATGACTTCTCTGGCCTTTGCCAGAAGATAATATACAACTTCAATCAATAAAAGCTGGAGGAATTTCTGAGAATCCAGCTTTAACTTAATAAACACCTACCTGCTCACTCATTTGTGGCAAAGGAAAAGAGAGTCTGAACTTAAAGCTAAATGTTGGCAGAAAACCTTAAGCCATCATAGAAGGAAGTTGTGTGAGGACCAAGTCAGAGGGGGGTACATTTATCCACAGAGGTGTAAATAAACTTAGATTGCGCAGGGTAAAGAAAGAACAAAGTACTGAATTAAATAATCATCTACTGGAAACCGCTCGCCAGTGGTGACGTTGATTATTTTCAAGATGACTGTACGTGCTGCCCAAAATGATGAGAGGGATTGCATACTCACTTTTTTGTTTTTGTTTGTGTTTGTTTGTTTTTGTTTTTGTTTTTGTTTTTTTAGTTTCCAATTAGCAGTGGAATAATCAGTCAGTATTTGAATGTGACCCTTCCCCGCCCCGCCCCGCAATAGGGCCTATAATGCAACATGGGAAATGTATTTATCTCTCCATTTTAAATATCACACATTGAGTAGAATTTGGAATGCACAAATCACTGATTGCCTCGGAAAACTTTCTGGCAATTCTCTGAAGTAAATTAGCTACTTGGATAATGAGGAAGAGACTGGAGGAATAGCCTGTGTTAGTTCAGGATCTGGAGCCACAGAAGTTTCTGATAAATCCCAATCTTGAAATGTAATGATTCTGTGACCTTCAGAAAAAGTTCTATTTTTCTCTTTCATCTGAGACTCAGTTTCCTCCTAAGATATTTATAATAGGATTTAATAAGATGGTATGCTGAAGTACTTAACAAAATGTCCAACTGGCTCTTAGAAATTCATCTCTTACACTTACTAATTCTCTAAGATCCCTCTAGATGCTCGGTTTTTGTCTGTGTATCCATGGAAACAGAATCCTTGAAGAGATTAAATAAAAGGAAATTTTTAAGTGGTTGTTTCTTACGTATCCTCAATCATGGTAGGCTATTTTAAAAAATAAAGAATGGTTATAGAATGCAAAGAGAATTGAGAGTATTTTAAAATCTGATATTTTGTTTCACATGCTTATTTTCACATTGACTAGAAACACAATGGGAAGGGTTTGACTGAGCTTCACCATGACAGAGAGAGAGCAGGGCAGGTTTGACTGAACAGAGAATGCAGCAGATTAACATCTGCCACATGAAATCAATCAGCTGGATTTTCACTTCCTAGGACATCACGGGATCACAACGTACTGCTTTTCTCTTGCTTCATCCTGATTCCTATAGGTCTGGTTTCTCAGATTCTTTCAATGCCCATAACTAGAAAAACACTGCATTGTTCTCCAATTAATCTTTGAAAATCTGCGTTAGGCAAATACATCCGAGGTGCACTCTCATCAGTTTGTTATTGGAGATTATAATACATCATGATACCATGTAAGTGTCGTGGAAATGTAATTTAGAAAAATTTACCTAATTTTAGTTACACACACACACACACACACACACACACACACACACACACACACACACTTATTAGGGAATACTGTCACTAGAAAAACATGAGGATACAAAGTTACGACAAAGGAATTTAAAATGGAGGTAGCATTTATTCATTAACTGAACATTTATTTACTAACTATCTCGTGTGCTGAACAAACTAATAAATACTAAAAATATAATGATAATAAAAGAGACAAAAATCAAAACCTCTCTCACAAAGCTTTTATTCTAAGTGCAAATAATAACTGTGAAAGCAAGAAACAAACGACATGACATCTGTGAGGTAATGAAGAGGATCCCCGCCCCCCAAAAAATGGAGGAATAAAAAAGTCCTGAAGCAACTGAGAGGGCAAGCAATTCCACAGCAGAAGGCAATGAGTTTCAAAGAGAGAGATGAGGAGCTGGCTCATTGAGGAAATTGCTAGGGGGGACAAAAAGCAAAGTGGAGAACTAGACAGTGGGAGGAGAACCGAAACAGAGACAGGCAACAGTGAGCCCAGCCTTCCTGATAAACCTGACGTGTTCAAGACACAGAGTGACTTTAGTGAACCACTGTGAGTTAACAGAGGGTACATCAGATTGGAAAGCCAACACATTGGCTGGAACATTGGCTGAAAGACTTAGGTCCAGATGAAAACTATAGTGTTATTACCTTCTCTTCCTTTCTCTCCCCTGCTCCTCTCCCTCTTCTTTTTCTTTCCCCTCTAATCTTTCCGACCCTCCCTCCCTCCCTTCCTTTCTCCCTCCTTTTCTCTGTCCCTCCCTCCCTCCCTCAATCTCTCTCTCTCTCTCTCTCTCTCTCTCTCTCTCTCTCTCTCTCTCTCTCTCTCTCTTTCTACACACACACACACACACACACACACACACACACACACACTTCATTTCCCCTTCCTTTTGTGAAACAAAATCTCACCTAGCTCAAGCCAGCTTGAGCCTCATTATGTCACCAGAAAGCCAGTGATGACCTTAAACTTCTTACTTTCCTGCCTCTGTGCCAAGTGATAGGCACACAGGTATGTGACATCACACCTGGGTCCCTTAGGCAGAGAAGTGCACTGGAGTCCATGTAGATAGGTCTCCACTTTCTTTTCTCAGTAACCTCCCTCTTGAGATATCTAACTATGCTCCTTAGAGTGAGTTAGAATTTTCAGCAAGATTCTCAGGCTGAATGGGGTCAGAAGGAGAAAACTAGATAAAGACAACTGAAATAATAACTATCAGAGTGGCAGCAGTGAGAGAGGTGAATGGGGTTTGAATTCACAATATGTATTTAAGGTATGACCACACCAATAATCAATTAACCATATACAAAACCCATATAGAACACATGAAAGTATAAATCACCAGAGAGGCTGAGAAGGTGACACAGTGGGTAATAATACTTGATGGTCTCAAGTCTCTTCTTGGTAGCCTGCTATCCTTCCTCTGAGTATCACCAGGTCTCCCCCTCCAGGGGACATGGTATAAAGGGGGAGGAAGTCCCCCTCAGTCACAGTCATAGGGGAGGGGAGTAAGGGGAAAATGGGAGGGAGGGAGGAATGGGAGGATATAAGGGATGGGATAACCATTGAGATATAACAAGAATAAATTAATAAAAAATAAATTAAAAAATAAAATAAAATCTTGCTTGCCTGCAAAATACACTCAGATTCAAACACTTAAAAAAAAAAAAAACAAAAAAACAAAAAAACAAAAACAAAAAACAAAACAACAACAAAAAAAAACTTGATGGTCATCATGGGGACATACCCCTAAAACCTTAGCATGTCCACTCCTCTCAGACAAAGGACAAAGGTAGGGGTGCCAGACAGGAAGTTAGCTGGGGCTTCCTGGTTCCTATCCCAGCAAAATAAATGTTGAGATCCCAGTCCAGTGAGATATATTCTCAAGGGAATATGAAAACTGAAGAAGGAAGGCACCTAATGTAATAAGGTTGGAAACAGAGAATTGCAATTTATATACTTTTCCTTTGAAATATCTGTTAGATAAATATATAAAATATGCTAAACAAAAGTATTCTAAAGTGTGGATTTAGAACCAGGGAACTCCCATATTGTGGACATCCTCCTTAATCTTTGAATATTTAGCTGGTTTTCATTCATTAAAACATCAATCCTTAACCTGTTGGGAGTCAGATGTCCTGAATTAGATATTTACATTCATATTAGAGAAGACTATGGTTATGAAGTAGCAGAGAAATAATCTTATGGTTGGAGATCACCACAGCATGGGGAACCTATTACAGGGTCACAGCATGGGGAAGGTTAAGAAGCACTGTTTTGTAATGTGTTTATTGAGATAAGACTGGACTGAAGACAGAGAGTCATCAGTCATTACTGTGGAGATGGCAATTCCTAAGTAATGGTAACAGATGAAATCATTGTAGGCATGGAGGTCAACAAGAGAAAGAAGTAAGTACCAAGCCCTAACTCTGCATGTGATGAGTAGATATTATGTTAAATGTATCATCAGTGTAGCAATGTATCTTAGCAAAACAAATGAAGAGCCTGGCAGGGTCTCACAGATTCACATATAGCATTGAGGTTCAAAAGCCTGTGTAAAACAATCAAGATGGCCTCAGCATCAAATCTTAAGAGAAGAAAGACTTATTTTGCTTGATGGGTCCATAGGTTTCAGTCCGTCATTGAGGAATTAAGTAAGTTCTTTATTTTCAGAGCAGCCAGGAAAAGTACAGACATGCTTCTATTATCTGGCTTTCTTCTTTTCCCCATTATATACTCTGGGGGATCAGGAAAGCCCATGGGAATTTGGAGCTAAATATGAAGATGGAGTTTGATTTTAGCTTGTGTACTCTGCTGTAGCATGTTGACTAAGAGATGACTACATGGAAGGATTCTACTGCTAAGTGTTTCATTTGCCTCACCTCAATAGCTCAGAATTCTTAGGTCATTCAACTGTAGGTAAAAATATTCATTGTTTCTTATGAGCATATAAAAAACAGCACTGTCTACATACAAAACCATACCATCTACAAGGTGACATAATTATTTTCATTTGTAAATTGATGTCTTTTTCTTGGATACTTTCTCTGCCTAGAACTCCCAATATGATGGTGAATTGAATACAAAAATAAAAAATAAAAAGCAAGCATGCATTGCCATACTCCTGTTAAAGAGGAAAAGCTCTCCGTCCCTCATCTCTGAATGTGGTGTTTGCTGTAAGCTTTTCCTTCCATGATGTCCATGTACTTGCCTGCCTTTTTGTTAGGCTTTGTTAAACTATAAAAATGTATTGGGTTTTATCAGAAGCTTTTCACATATCACATGAGATGGCTGTGATTTTCTTTATATTACTATGCCCAATGACCTATAAAGGATGTATTTTTCATATGGATCAATTGTAGCATTTCTGAAGGCTTGGGAGGGAGTTCATTTCTAAGCCACTACCGAATTCAGCTGACAGTCATAAGACTGAGCTTCCAGGAGTATCAGAACCTAGAGGCTTTGTGGGCACATTGCTCATTCCATTAGAGCATGTGACCTTGGGCCCACTGGAGAGCACAGGACAGTTGTTCCGAGCATATGAGACAGGAAGCATTTGATTATCTGACATAGTGTTCTGATGCCCACTTACAACCTAAAAAGCTATGTAAGCTTTTATTCTTGGGGCTGGAGATATGGCTCAGAGGTTAAGAGCACTGTCTGTTTTTCCAAATATCCTGAGTTCAATTCCCAGCAACCACACAGTGGCACACAACCATCCATAATGAGATCTGGTGCCCTCTTCTGGCATATAGGCACACATGAGGCCAGAATACTGTATACATAATAAATAAGTAAATTTCTGTTCTTTTCTCTTTATTATTTTTCTTTTTTACATATACATTTATATTATTACATATATATACAATACACTGCCTCCAGCAAGAAGAACCACAGAACATTCAGGAATTATATAAATGCTACATTCATAATGTTTTGGCTATTTGTATTTCCTATCTTGGTGTGTCTAAAATTCTGAAGGTAAATGAATGTCTATCATATTTTATTTCAATCAACTTAAAGCTTCTATCTAGACCTAAAAACATCTTAACCCCCAAACAACTAAGCTTAACTGTAAAACTAAACTATCTGGTCTTCAACTCCATCAGAGACTTGAAAAGGAATAAAATTCATTATCTGAGTAGACAGGAAGTGCGGGTTAGCATCTTCCAAAATGAGAAAATGATAAAGACAGTTTGCTGCCTGAACAGTCACCCAAAACTCTCTATAACGTTGGAGCATCATCTTTAGCCTTCTGGCCCAGTATATCTGACAGACATATTTGTGAGGCAGGAACTATTGAGGACTTGCTTACCCTGTCTGGGCAGAGTTTGGCCATTGACTCTGCCTGCATCCAAGCTTGCCCATTTTTAGGTAGAATTCTGTTGGTGGCAGGAATGGGGACATTTTGCCCAATGGCTTGTTTGCCAGATTTGAAGCCATATCCATAAGGAGATTCTTTGATGCTCATCATCTTCTTTGAAATAAGCTGGGTGTTGTTAGGAGTTAGCCTGTATTATTGTCAAAGAATCTTTAAAATAATAAAAATATCTTTAAACACATATTCTGTAGGTCCCTGAGGTTTTTGAAGACCTTATCTAACTATTTTACCTTATCATCTATAGAATCATATCTATCCATTAAACCTATGATGCATATTCTTGGGTTAAAAATAGACAAGTAATTGACATAATGATAGTTTGATCAACTAACAATTAACTTGTATTACTGAATTATCCTAAGCAGCCTGCAACAGCATTTTCAAAGTATTAGAAGTAAACCTTGTATTATAGTTGAGTTGTATGGGTGCAATACTTCATATTACAGTGGGAGTATATAAAATGTGTGTGAAGAATAATCTTAAATTTGAATTTGATAGCAATGTATCAAAATTAAACTTATTATGCATCTATATACAAAATTCTATGCCAATGAATTAAAAATAACTTTTAAAAGATTTTATTTTTATTCCCTCATTTCTCTTACAACATAAGTGGAGCCTTTTCTAATAGAACGCCTAAAACATTGAAACAATAGAACATATATGAAAGTCATGGTTACTATATGCCTCGTTTCCATCAGTAGTTTCCTCTTTATTTTAGTAAAGTTCAAGATAAGACAGAAAAGAAGCCTATTGTTGTATAATAAAATCTTTTGCTGTATGACCACCAAGAAATGCAAGAGCTACATCTGATATTTTAACCACAAGAAGGAAAATGATTTTCTGCAAAGAGAATTAATAAAAAAACTGTAGTCAGTATGTCAACTACGGCTCTACAGCTCATTCCGTAAGCCAGTTGTGCCTCACTGGGTGACGAGACAAATATTTTTGTTTTGAAGATAATGATTATACATACAAAGGGATTTAAACACTAAAAGTGAAATAACAAAAAAATCAGCATAACATATATAGTGGCAAATTTGAAATAATCAACAATTTTCAAAATAGTCTTAAAGCGATAGGAAAATGTATAAAGAAAAACATACCCAAATAAAGAAAAAGAAAATACATGAAATATTCAACATGCCTCTCATCAATAAATTTAGAATTAAAATATGTATTCTCAAAACAAAATGAATTATTGCACTACTAAAGTTAGATGCTTAATGACATTGTAAGTTGGTATTAACTGTCACTTATTCTGTGAGGAAGTGACCATATTCTTGGGAAAGATACATTGTAGTGGTGTAAATTGAAGAGGCTCAGATACTTTCTGCTCTAGATTAAAGATACATGCCAGGAGACCATAGGGTGTGTCTGGGAACTATACTGCTGTTCACTGGGAAGAGAAATATTTTTAAAAGTATATCAGTTTGTGTCTTAATAGGTGGCCAAAGTTACACAATGGGTTGGACAGTAAAAGTTATTTGATGAATGGCTTACATGGAATTATAAACTATGAGAAAGTCTAAAGAGTGGTGTAAGGCTAAAGAGAGTACTCAAGGGCTTTGGAAGGTGAGTCCAGCATGGATGAAGCATAGTTCACCCTACTGGTTGGGAAGGATGCCCACCTCCCAAGCTAAGCTGTTCCATATCACTGAGTAAGCAGAAGCAATAAATTCTTCAGAGAGTGAACCAACAAGAAGAAGGATACCATCAGGTGTGACTATGTGTTCAAGAACATTGTGCACTATTGTTGAAATTTTTCAAATCTGCTATGCAATTGAGATACTAGAACAGCCAAGAATCCTTAGGTACTCGCTGTTTTTGTTTCAAAGCTGTGGGAACATTACCGTAAAGCAGGAGCTGATTTTTTTTTTTTACTAAGGACCCATCTTTCTGAAGCCCTCAATTAATGCCTTGTATAATGGCAATGGCACAGCAGACAGCCCCCAAACTGAAGGATAATTGTCCTTCCGACAAGCCACTCTTGTATCTTCTCCTAAAAGAGAGACTCTAATTTCAGTCACCTTATCTCATAAAGACTCACTGGAGCAGCAACATTAATTAGTGACTTTTATATAAGCATGGATAAATCTAAACAAATTTAAAGTTTTATATCCAACAGATGCATAAAAACAGGCCATGATCTCCAGGAGTTAAAAATACAATAAATGAAAGGACAACAGAAAAATGTAATAAAACTGAGATTAAAAATATGATATAAAGGAAACTATAAAAATGTTTCTTTTTTTTTTTTAGTAACAGATTCCCTAAAAGAGATGGATGAAGAGATGGACATTTGCCTCTCTGAATAGATAACACCAAAAATGAAGACTTGAAGAAAACCAAAGTAGGCCCTTCAGGAAGATGGAATTGATAAGTGATTTGTAACAGAGCTGGAATGATTAGAGAAGTGAGGAGCATTCAATGACCACTCACTCATTCTGGGAGATGAGGGTCACCATTGTCATCATGAGGGTAGTCTTAGTTGGAAGGGCACAGAAGGCAGCCCCTCTCTCTGAACGTCACCGTCAGCTTAGACATCCAGGCAGGATGACAATGCCTTCCACAGACTGCCTACTTACTTTCTTTCTTTTTTAAAAACAACTCTCTCTCTCTCATTTTTATTTTTATCTTTTTAACATTTTTTACATATACAATTATATTATTACACATATATACAATAAACTACCTATAACAAAAAGAACCATGACACATCAGGAATTATATAAATGTTACATTCTTAGTGCTTTAGTTATTTGTATTTGACAGCCTTAAGAAAAACATCTTTCCTATCTTGGTGCATCTAAAATTCTGAATGTAAATCAATCTCCATCACATCTTGTTTTTATCAACTTAAAACATCTATCTAGACCAAAAATATCTTAACCTGGAAACAACTAGGTTTCATTGTAAAACTAAGCTACCTGGTCTTCAACTCCATCAGACTTGAGAAAGAATAAACTTGATTACCTGAGTATGCCAGGAGTGCAGGTTAGTAGCTTTCCAAACGAGAAGATGACAGAGACAGTTTGCTACCTGAATAGTCACCCAAAACTCTCTATTATGTTGGAGCATCTTCTTCAGCCTTCTGGCCCAATGTATCTGACAGACATATTTGTGAGGCAGGAAACTGTTGAGGACTTGCTTACCCTGTCTTGACAGAGCTTGGCCATTGACTGTCTGCATGCAAGCTTGCCCTTTTTTAGGCAGAATTCTGTCTGTGGGAGAAATGAGGACATTTTGCCAGTGGCTTGTTTGCCACATTTGAAGCCATCTCCATAAGTAGATTCTTTGATGTTCATCATCCTCTTTGAGTTAGGCTGGGTGTTGCCACAAATTGACCTGTCTCATTGTCAGTGAATCTTTAAATTAATAAAAACATTTTTAAATGGCATGTTCTGAATGTCTCTGAGGTTTTTGAAGACCTTATCTATCTTACCTTATCTTTCTATAGAATCATATCTATCTGCTGTATCTAAGATGTATATTCTTGTGATAAAGTTAGATCAACAATTGATATGACCATGATTTGATCATCTAACAATTAACTTTTATAACTTATTCATCCTAAACAGTCTGCAATAGCACTTTCAAAGTATTGGAAGTAAACTTTGTACTATAATTGAGTTATATGCTACAATACATTATATTAGAGTATATATATATATATATATATATATATATATATATATATATATATATATATAATATGAAGAATAACCTTACATTTAAATTCTATACCACTGTATCTAGAATTAAACTTATTTTGCATCTATATGCAAAATTCTATACTAATGAATTAAAAATACCTTTGTGAGTGACAATTGAGACATTAAGTGGAGAAGTAGATTCACTAATCTACTTTTTGTTCTATCTTCCCTATATATTTCTATATTCCTCTCTTCTTTCTTTTCAACCCATCTCTAAACCTAAGAATGAATGATAAGGGAAAAGAGACATTGCTGAGTCTAAGCTTGTTTTCTTTCTAAATAAGACCTATAATAACTTATAACCAACTCTCATTGATAACAACCTTCTATTGTCCAAGAAAGTAACCAAAAACCTACTCTACACCCCTTAAAGGAAATGGGGCATCGTTCTCTTAGTTTTTTCTGGCTGATTGGGATGAATACTACTTAGTAGTGGCCCAAATAAAATTAGGGAAATGGTTAAACAAGGTAGGAATCGCATTTGTAGTCCAGTTTCTAAATGTTGAGAAATTCCAGGCTTAATTAGAGTCCTGTGTGAGACAGTCTGAATTGCTGGACCAATTGGGATTGGAAGCTTTCTGTGAAAGTGTCCTGGGAGCTGTCTAGTCTGAAGAGGAAAAGCAATTGAAGCACTTGGTGCTGGAAGATGAAGTATACAGGATGACAATGTCCAGCATCTGTGAGGAATGCATCTTGTCAGGTCTGATTCAATGCCAATATCCATTTCTTTTGTTCTGAAAGCATATAATTTCTCACAAGCATTACACAGCCCTAAAAATCATAAGTGTATAAGGTGTGCATGATGCACAGAACAATTAAGGCTGGTTTTCTGATCTTTGTATGAGTAGAAAAAAAAAAAGACATCTGTAAATCTTCATTCATGCCCTATGAAGAATGGCATCTAATAGTAATTCACAGGGGTTCTGTAGCCAACAAGAAGCATTGTTTGTGCCTAGGCATTCATGTCTCAGCCAGTTTCAGAGCTAGTCCCATATGGTGGGATTAGCAATATAAGTTACCTGCTTGTTCTGCAGTTTAAATTCTTTACATTCCTGATTGTATCCCCCTCCCTCATTCTCTCCCAATCCCCCTTCCCTCCCTCACCTTCTCTCCCCCTGTCCCTTAGTACTCAGAAATGGGAGCCCTCTTCTCCTAACAGCTGACCTCAGCCTATCAACTCTCATCTGTACTACCTGTAACCTCTGCCTCTGTGCCCTGGCAAGACTGTCTTGCCAGGAAAAAGTGATCTAAGTTCAGTGGCCAGAGTACATGTACAAAGTAGTCCCTACTCTCCACATGTGGGATCCACAAGGAGACTGTGCTACTACATCTGAGTAGTGGGTCTATGTCCACATCATACATGGTCCTTGGTTGATGTTTTAGTCTCTGTGTTGTAGTGTAGTTGTCCTGTATTATGTGGCTAATGTCTGATTATAAATGAGTATATACTATGCGTGTCTTCCTGGGTCTGGGTTACCTCACTCAGGATGATCTTTTCCAGTTCCTTCCATTTGCCTGCAAATTTCAAGATTTTCTTGTTTTTAATAGCTGAATAGTCTCAGGGCCTGAATGGGGAGACCTGGTGGCACTCAGAGGAAGGATAGCAGGCTACCAAGAAGAGACTTGATACCCTATGAGCATATACAGGGGGAGGAAGTCCCCTTCAGTCACAGTCATAGGGGAGGGGAGTAAGGGGAAAATGGGAGGGAGGGAGGAACAGGAGGATACAAGGGAGGGGATAACCATTGAGATATAATATGAATAAATTAATAAAATTAAATTTTAAAAAATAGCTGAATATTATTCCACTGTGTAAACTGTGGTCAGTTTCTTCATTCATTCCTCCATTGAGAGACATCTAGGTTGTTTCCAGGTTCTGGTTATTACAAATAAAGCTGGTATGAACATTGTTGAGAAAATGTCCTCGTTGTATGGTGGAGCATCTTTTGGGTGTATTTCCAGGAGTGGTATGGCTGGGTCCTGAGATGGAGTTATTCCCAATTTCCTGAGAAAGCACCAGATTGATTTCCAAAGTGATTGTACAAGTTTGCACTCCCACCAGCAATGGAGGAGTGTTCCCCTTTCTCCACATCCTTGCCAGCATGTGCTGTCACCTGAGTTTTTTATCTTAGCCATTCGTATAGGTGTAGGAAGGAATCTCAGATTCATTTTGAGTTACATTTCCCTGATAACTAAGGATGTTGAGCATTTCTTTAAGTGTTTCTCAGCCATTCGATATTCCTCTACTGAGAATTCTCTGTTTAGTTCTGTACCCCATTTTTAATTGGATTATTTGGTTTGGTGGTGTTTAATTTCTTGAGTTCATTATATATTCTGTATATTAGCCCTTTGTCAGATGTAGTGTTGGTGAAGATCTTTTCCCAGTCTGTGGGATGTCGTTTTGTTCTATTGACAGTGTCCTTTGCCTTACAGAAGCTTTTCAGTTTCGTAAGGTCCCATTTATTAATGGTTGATCTTAGGGCCTGAGCTGTTGGTGTTCTGTTCAAGAAGTTGTCTCCTGTGCCAATGAGCTCAAAGCTCTTCCTCACTTTTTCTTCTAACAGATTTAGTGTGACTGATTTTATTTTGAGCTCTTTAATCCATTTGGACTTCAGTTTTGTGCAGGGTGATAGATATGGATCTATTTTCATTTTTCTACATCTAGCCATCCAGTTAGACCAGCACCATTTTTTCCATTGTAGGGATTTGGCTTCTTTATCTAAAATCAAGTGTCCATAGGTATGTAGGTTTATTTCTGGGTCTTTGACTTGAATCCATTGATCAACCAGACTATTTCTATGCCAGTACCAAGCTGTTTTAATTACTGTTGCTCCATATTACAGCTTGAGATCTGGGATGGAGATTTCCCCCAAAAGATCTTTTATTGTATAGGATCATTTTAGCTATTCTGGGATTTTTGTTTTTCTATATGAAGGTGAGAATTGATCTTTCAAAGCTGATAAAGAATTGTGTGGGTATTTTGATAGGAATTGCATTGAATCTGTAGATTGTTTTTTGTCAGATGGCCATTTTTACCATGTTGATTCTCCTAATTTATAAGCATGGGAGATCTTTCCATCTTCTGAAACCTTCAAATTCTTTCTCTTGAAATTTGAAGTTTTTTTCATACAAATCTTTCACTTTCTTGGTTAGAGTTACACCAAGATACTTTATATTATTTGTGGTTATTGTGAAGGGTGTAGTTTCCCTAACTTCTTTCTCAGTCTGTTTGTCACTTGTATACAGGAGGGCTACTCCGACTGCTTACTTCTATGGCTGGTCATGCTACACTGCCATCAGAGGTCTCACCAGACTCTGACAAACTCTTGGAAGGTATGCATTGACTTCAGTGCAGTGTGTATTCACTCTTGTTATTAAAGATAAATTAAATTAAAGAATCAAGAAAAGGGAAAGCTGAAATGATGTTTGAACAAATCTGTTAGAAATATCTTTACATGCTATACAACAGCACAATTGATTTAATATTGATTTTCGAATATAGCTTTCAATTTTTTTCACTCTATTTCCCACAGATTAATATTGATCAGACATGATTGGTAATGAGAATTGGAAAAATTATCCACCAAATCTAAATCATATTGAAGTTTTCAAAGCTCAAGATGTTATTGTATCCAATATGTTTTAGTTTCTTTAAAAGATGTGTGTGTGTGCATGCGTGCGTACGTGCATGTGTGTGTGTGTGTGTGTGTGTGTGTGTGTGTGCACCTGTATGTCAGTATGCTAGTCCATGTGAGGCCAGAGAATAATGTTAGGCTAATGTCAAGCTGTCTTTCTCAATGGCTTCCTCTTGATATTTTTTGAGACGAGGTCTCTTGTTGACCATGGAACTGTTTTAGGTAGACCAGCTGTCCAGCAGGACCTTGCATCTACCTGTCTCCATTCTTCCTCCACTAGTGGGGTTACAGATGTATGACACAGCTCCCCGATTTTATGTGGGTGCTGAGACCTGAACTCAGATCTCTGAGCTTGCACAGTGAGTGTCCTCAGGCCCTAAAATGTTTTCATAATTGCAGTTACACCTAACCTCTTTTAATTATTTTGAAATTTAATTTCATTATAAATACATAGATAGTTTGGTGTGTGTGGGTTTGTGTGTGTGTGTGTGTGTGTGTGTGTGTGTGTGTGTGTGTGTACACATTTGTGCTAAAAGGAGCATGGTGCTATGTAGAGATATGATGACAACTCCTGTAAGTCAGTTCTGTTCATAACCTTGTGGGATCTTGGGTTTAAACTCAGGTCATCAGGCAGGTGCACCTCTATCCACTGAGAATTTTCTACAGCACACACCTAATCTCTTAATAAGGGGGAATCCATACTTTTATGAAAATCCATACAATTTTAACAGGCTTATTAATTCAAGTGTTACTGTTTCGTTACTGTTTCGAATTCTTGATCCTCTCTAAAATTAAATGTGCACTTTCATATTATAAAGGCCAAAAATTAATCATAATATAGGCTGAAGCAGTGAAATACCAGAAAAGTTTTTTTTCCCATATAATGGTACATGCTAGTTATTTGAAATCTAATTGCCATCACTTGTAAACATAATGAGGTGAGGAAAAAATATGAGTGTTTTGGTTGACTTTAAAGTCATCAACACCAGTATAAATCCTATTAATTGCTTGGATATGTGTTAGTTTATTTATGAATCTCAGCATGGAGCCATGGTCTGACAAATAGGTGAAGCATACTCTTGTTGTCATGGATGCCATTGCAAGGGCTTAATGAAGAAAGCTGGGGATAATTTGTGGGAATAATTATGTGAAAGCTGCACTAGTATGATAAAAATTCAAATATCTCTCTTCTTCCCCATCTCTCTCTTCTCCAGAACGTTCCTCTACCTCCTTCCCCATCTCTATCTTCTGCTCTTCCCCTCTCCCATCCTCCCAGTCCCCCTTCTAAGCCCCCTTCCTCCATTCATCTCCCATTATTGCCTAGAATTCTAAACTTCCATTTGAATGTCAGTTATTTTTTAATTGCTATCAAGGATGGTTCTCCAACAGAAAAAGAAAAACATTCCACTTGAAACCATTACCTGTTCCCAATCCCTGGCTCAAATTTTGTACTCTAGTGACTACATTTATACTAGGTCACATGCTTTCTGTTAACAGTGGAAGGTGAGTTACTATTGCTGAAGGCACCGTGCACTTCAGTCACAAGACCCAGAGGACCTGAGATGGGTGTGACCTGAATGCCCTGTCTCTGATAAGAAGACACCATGCAAGCTTCCATGTCCACCAAGGCAACTTATAAAGGATTTAACTGGACTTAATGTTTCAGATGGTTGGAGTCCAGAGCACGAGAGGAGTGGTTGCAGGAACAGCTGACAACTCACCAGGAGGCAGGGAGTATATTGAGAGTGGTGGAAGACTTCTGGATCCTCAAAGCCCACCTCAGTGACACATCCTCCAACAATGCTGGCCACACCCTTTAATCCTCTGCCAAACAGCTCCATCAACTGGGGACCAAGCATTCAAACATATGATCTTGTAGGGACCATTCTCATCAAACTCCCTGGCTCCTTTAGTCTTCTGGCTACATCACAAATGCATCATAATGCAAAGGGCATTTAGTTCAACTTCAAAAGTCCACACAATCTTTCAGTCTTAACACTTCTTACCAGTCTCTTCTGAGATTCAAGGCAATCTCTTAACTGTACGTACCTATTAAAACGAAACACTAATCACATACAATGGTAAACTATACCCATTCCCAATACAAAAGGGAGGATTTGGGGTACAGTGAGGAAATAATGGGCCAAGTTAAGGCCAAAATCCAGCAGGGCAAACTCCAAGTCCTGTAACTTCACATCTGATACCAAAGGCCTCCAATGGCGTTCCCTTGGTGTCCTCATTTTTAATCTCCTCTTTTGATGTAGAGGCTCTTTAACAATCATCTGTGCATTTCAGCCTTTCAAGCTGCAGCCCAGAGACATCACACTGCAACTTTGTTGGTGTAGCAAAGTGTAGGCAGGAAAAAGTGATTCATCATCTTCTACTTCAATCACTGGCTGCTAGTCAACTTTTGTCACTGGACTGTGGTTTCTCACCAAAACTATCCTTCCCTGCCATCACAGTTCAAGGTGTTTCTTTAAAATCCTATCCTTGTTGACTTTCTTTCCTTATGTAAGAAAGAATGACAGGAGGTTGGTGCAGGAGGAAATGGGCAGACTCTCAGAACAGGCCTGCTTTATAGAGACCTACCTTACTGTCACACTCTACTCCCCTCCTCAGCCTGGACTCATGGGGAATCTTTCTCAAGACTTTTGTCATTTACCAACTAGCAGACTAAACATTTGTCATTCTATGGCTCATTTTAAAGATGATAGTTTGAATTAAATATGAAAATATTATGAAGGTGGGAGTGATTCCCTTTTGAAAATGAAACAGTAAATATTGTTAAGGTATTCTTTTTGTCCTGATGATTAAATTTTTTTTACTGACACTCTAAAAGATTTCTGAATAAGGACATTTCTTCTCTCAGCTAATCCCTTCATAGCCACTGAAGAATTCTTAAGGCATTTATAAGCTGATTATATGAAAATACAAATCCTATAGAGGTAAAATGATCATTTTTACATTACTATTTTTTAATTAAAAACCATTCTTAAATCAGGAGGGCATGCAGCTATGAACTCACCACACCTGTGGTTACCTGCCCAAGACCAGAGTCTGAACATTTAATCATGGCAGGGGTTGGGGTCCACAGAGTCCCACTCCTCACTGAAGGACTATGCTTAGTAAAGATTTCTGAGGAAGGGAGGGTCACTTTTTTCAGTGGTATAGCCACTGATATGTTAACCAAGAATGAAGAAAATAATCTTCTTCCTCTGTCTGAAGAGATGGCTCAGAGGTTAAGAGCACTTGCTGCTCTTGCAAAGGACCCCAGTTCCCTTTCCCAGCACCCATGTGGTGGCTCACAAGCCTCCGCAACTGCAGTTCCAAGAGATTTAAAACCTTCTGGTGGCCTCCGTGGGCACCAGGCATGCTGCATGCGCATGTACTTACATGCAGGCAGAACAATCACAGGTGCCAATTATTAAATAAATAAATCCAAAAGTAACTTTCCATCCATGTCCATGCAGGCACCCCTATTTAAATGCTGTGAGTCACACACACAGAAGGACAATAAAAGAGAAATAGCACTTGTAAAAAAAAATAATAATAAAGTGTTCATGAGGAGGGAAAAGAAAACAAGAGAGGGTAAGTGAGGCAGGGTTACTAAAGACCCCTTGCATACATTCATGAGACTGTCACTAAACAATAGCGTTTAAAACTTGGAAAGATTATAAGGAGGATGTAACTTATTTCCACGCGTGTAGTTACTACCTAGGTAGTCACATTAGCAACTTGAAAAACATGATTTTTAATTTATAAAATTGTAGTCTCATAACCTAAAGTATTATTTTTTTTTTTTTAAAGATGACCATGGAGCAGTGCAACTAGGTTAGAAGCAACATCAGCCAAACCACGTTTATTAAACTGCCTTGCTCCCTCGGAATAATATGGGAAATTGCAGGTTTATGGGATCACTCTGCAGTGCCCAGTTCACCACTGAGAATTTTCAGCTCCAGTTCCTGGACTCCAGGGCATTTTCATCTCCTCAGCTTAATGTCTTTGGCTTTAAGGTAAATTGAACTTCTGATCCAATCCTCTTTTGAAAGCAGATTTCTCCCCCAAATGACTGTGCTTTACACCCTCCGCACTGTTCGTGGACTGTTAAATGTTAATAGTTATATGAAAGCAATATCTTTTCTTTTGTGTGGATGATTAAATAACCATAAATTATAATTAAACTGAGTTAATTCAAATAGTAGTAGCCGGGTAGCAGTGAGGGAGGGGGCATTGGTACAGGTTTAGGGGCGCTCTCTGAACTGGTTCAAAACAGGCCAAACTGGTACGTGTTCTTGGGGCTACATGACTCTGGTCAGGAGTTAGGGGCTTTTCAAACTGGTAGCTAAGCAACCTTATCTTTCTCAGGCCAGATGTCCTGGCTGTCCCAGGCTGCCCATTGCTAGGGGTGATGGTTAAACATTATCAGAGATGAGTTGATCAAAGTACATTCTTGTGGGCTTTTTTTAAACTGGAGTTCATACCCAGGCCTTTTCCCCATCTCAGAAAAATGGGAATAGGGCTTCCTCAAGACCCAGCTATTCCACTCCTTGGAATATACCCAGAAGATGCTCCAGCACACAACAAGAAAATTTGCTCAACCATGTTCATAGCAGCCTTATTCATAATAGCCAGAACGTGGAAACAGCCTAAGTGTCTATCAGTAGAAGAATGGATAAAGAAACTGTGGCACATATACACTATGGAATACTACTCAGCTATTAAAAACAAGGAATTCCCGAAATTTGTGGATAAATGGATTGAGCTAGAAATGATCATAATGAGTGAGTTAACCCAGAAGCAGAAAGACTCAAGTGGTATATACTCACTTATATCTGCATACTAGCCCAAGGGGCATGTCCCACGAAAGCCTTCACTTACCAGGAAACTGGGACAGAGGGGAAGACATCCTATTGGGACTTTAAATGAGAGAATCATGAGAGAATAGCAAAGTAGAAGCATCCAGAGGGTCCTAGAAACCTACAAGTAGAACATCATGATAGGCAGATTTGGGCCCAGGGGTCCCGCTCAAACTAAGGCACCAGCCAAGGACAATACAGGCGGTAAACTTTAAACCCCTACCCAGAACTAGCCAAGGGTCAGAACATTCTCCACAGTTGAGGGGAGAGTGGGATATGACTTTCTCACGTACTCTGGTGCCTCACATTTGACCATGTCCCTCTAGACGGGGGGACCTGGTGGCACTCAGAGGAAGGACAGCAGGCTACCAAGAAGAGACTTGATACCCTATGAGCATATACAGGGGGAGGTAATCCCCCTCAGGAACAGTCATAGGGGAGGGGAATAATGGGAAAATGGGAGGGAGGGAAGAATGAGAGGATACAAGGGATGGGATAACCACTGAGATGTAACAAGAATAAATTAATATAAAAAAATTTAAAAAATGAGTTGCCTTTTCAGAAATGAGGTTACACAAGCCTGACAGTGTGGTTCCTAGTGCAAAGCAGAGGACCCGAGAAACCTGGCAAAAAGGCTGGCTGCTAGTACAAGTCTGAGAGTCCAGTGGGGAGCTTGACTACTGCATGCTCAAGAAGAGAGGACAGGTCTGTCCAAACTCCTTGAAATACACGTCTTTGCCTTTCTTCACCGTTATCTCCGAGATACAGATAGGGGGATGGTGCTCACCCACAACCAGGATGAACTTCTCCACTAGACACACTCAGAAACATACAGCAATCTCCGTGGGGCATGCCTTCACCCCACATCCAAATAGAATGTTCTAGATATCCTTTTACTCTAACCAAGCTGATCCCAGAAATTAGCATTAACACATAAACATAAATCCAAACAGGAGATATATATATATATACTGACTGCTCTTCCAGAGGTCCTGAGTTCAATTCCCAGCAACCACATGGTGGCTCACAACCATCTGTAACATGATCTGATGTCATCTTCTAGCCTGCAGGTGTACATGCAGGCAGAGCACTGTATACAAAATAGTAAACAAATAAATAGGTTTTTTTTTTTAAAAAAAAAAATCATGATTAACCAACAATATCTTTGCTCATGTCTTTATATAGAAGCCTCAATCATCACTCAGAAGGACACGATTCAGGCAGCTGTCAGGATGGTGAAGACATGGAGACCCCAGGACAGTGTTGTACCCAGAAAGGATACGCCCCTCCCCACATACCTACCCCTCATCCTCTATTGAACCAGGAAATATTGACCTTAGATCTGTGAGTCACCTGGCAGATTAGGTAAATCCAGAGAAGAGGTTTTTGACACCCCCTTACTACCAGTCTGTCAGAGTGAATGCCTACATGTGCTGTTGGCATCTGAAGCAATGGAAGGCTCTTGTGGGATGGATGAGCTTATTTTTTTTTTTATTGATTAGCTTATTTATTTATTTCACATCCTGATTGCAGCTTCCTTCCTAGTCCCTCCCTCTTACCTCCTCTCAACCTGCTCTATCAACCTCCTCCTCCCCTGGGTCTTCACGTGGGATGAGTTTTTAACCTGCGAATTTACCTCCAGATAGTTAGGATTGACCCAAATTGCAAAAATCCTTGTCTATGCCCAGCAAAGAATACTTCCTAAGAATTGAAATGCTCCTGGAGAGAGAAGCCAGTGTGGACCCACACCAGTTATTTTAATGAAAGCTAGAGCGACACGCGGGTCTATCAAGATCATGACTGGCTGCCGCCTTTAATGGGAGAAAGTGGATACTGAATGCACAAGAGAGTGAAAGCCTGGAGACCTGAGCTCTGACAGCCATATGGCGGCTGGCTAGACAGGTCCAGAGGCTGTTGCTCTTCAGCAACATGAGAAGCAGTGCTTGTGGCTCCCAACTTGTCTTTAATGACTTAATATAATTTCATTTGATGTTTGTGTTAAAATACTTATTTTAAAATCAATGTGATGGTTTTGAGGGCCTTCTGTAATCCTATCCTGTGAATATGTGTCTCTGTTTAATTAGTGGAGACTGGGATTCATTTTTCTTTAATAAAAAGGCAATGATGTATTTTTTAAAAAAAGAATTGAAATGCTCTGTTTTCAGTATTGAACTAAGTGTGAAAACAGAAAAATACTTGCATTTTTGTTGTCTATTAAAGCACTCAAAACACAGAATTGGAAGCCGTGTGTAGATCTCTCCTTTTGCGGCCATTGATGGATGGCAGCCGCCAAAATGAAGTCCAGTCCCTGTGTGACTTCTGACCAAAGCAAAAACTGCAAATGCCATTTCAGTGCACCTTCTCAGATTTGGAGGAAGATCATGTCTTCTCCTCTTTCCAAAGAGCTAAGACAGAGGATGATGTTTGGTCTATGCCCATTTGAAACGATGATGGAGTTCAGGTTTTCCAAGGACACTACAAAGGCCAGCAGATTGGTAAAGTGGTCCAGGTGTACAGGAAAAAAATCTGTCATCTACATTGAACGAGAAAAGGCTAACGGCACAACTGTCCACGTGGGCATCCACCCCAGCAAGGTGGTCATCACCAGGCTAAAGCTGGACAAAGACCAAAAGAAGATCCTGGAAAGGAAAGCCAGGACCCAAAAGTAGGAAAGGAGAAGGGCAAATACAAGGAGGAAGCGATCGAGAAAATGCAAGAGCAGAGGCCTCTCATACACAACCCTCATTAAAGACTGTTTAAGTAAAAAATCAAAACTAGATTATAGAGAAAAGATTTATCAATTAGCATTAAAATTTTTCCATTCTAAGCTATTGATAAATTTTTAAATAGCAAATTTTACATATTAAATATTCATAACTTTTAATTGCTATATTTGTTCATAAATTTGCTTTGACCAGATTTAGTATTAGATAAAATATTTCACATTCACAATGTAATATGCCATATATGCTTGAGATTTGTTTGTCTCTCTATACCAAAAATGTTTCAACAAGTAAACAATTAAATAAACATGTATTTTCAGCTAATCTGGGTGAAATTTTAAGAAAAATCTAAAACTTCTTTTCAAATGTTGGCCATAGTAATACAACATAAAATTAAAATGACATCTACTTAGAAGGCAGAAAGAAAAATGTGTGATTAAAGTAAGACCTGGTATTTTACATAAAATATGTTTATGATTTGTACAAAATTGAAATATATAAGTACAATTAAGATATTAAATCAAAATATGTGATCTAGGGCTTTAGTTCAGAAATAGAGGACAAAAATATTCTCAGAAGCATCATCAGGAGCTGGAAGCACAAAACATAAATAGAATTCTTGCTGAAGTATTTTTTAAAAGTAGCAAGTACATAGGGCTTAAGAAATGGTTCAAAAGCTTAGAACAATTTTCCTCAGACGCTTTGACATCTAGGCCACCCTTTGGCACTTCTTATGAGGATGGCTCTTTCCATTTCACTTTGCCCTAAAGAGCCCCACAGATACATCTTAGGTCATTCCTCTTGGTAATTCCAGATCCAGTCTAGTTGACAGTGAGGAGTAATCATGATACTGGACATCCAAGAGTATTGAATGTGGTGGTGGGGCATCATTGTCATCTTGATTGGACTAGCAGCCACCCAGGAGATAGTAGAGCTTCCGGTTGTGTCTGTGTGGATATTTCCAGAGATAATGAGATCATGGAGACTCTGGCCTCATCAATGGTTTAATTCATGCATGGCCTCTGTGTTTGAGCTGGCTATCAGGAGATGGGGAGATGTAGAAGATGAAGCCTTTGGAAAGAAGTAGGTCACAGGTCTGTGTTTTCCGGCCCTTCCTTTCTGCTGCATCTTCTACTCTGTGGCTGCCATGAGGTGACCAGTTCTGCTCTGTGAACACCCTTCACCACGAGGCCCCAACACAATGGGCCAGAAACCATGATTAATACCTATGAAACCAGGAATCAAGTAAGGCATCCTCCTTCCAACTGCCTCTGGTCTTCTCAGAGGCATGAAATTGATATGATAATACTCTATTCAAACTGGCCTTAGCATTGGAATCAATTCTCCTGGTTTATTCTGTGATGCCTTGTCAATTCTTCTTTACCATTTCCTGAACTTTGCCTCTGTACTCAACAGTATCTTTTCACTTATTCCTTACTTTTAAACTCTTGGAAAATCAAAGCACTCTTTCCAGACTTTCTATCATGTGCCTCGATGATAGCAACTTTCTTTGCACCAGCAGCTTCCTTCCACTCTTGTTGAGTTTGCACAGCTCAGATTAACTACAATATAATAATCAGAGTGTGCATATATATATATAAAATCATATATACTATTATATATACCGTATATAATATAATATACATAAATTATATATACTGTATATTATATAATGTAATATATATAAATACCATAATATCACATAGTATATAATTTTTACATATGATATATATTATAATTGTTGAGAATCACCAGTATATATATTGTTTCCTACATCTTTCTTTATTCTACATTATTTCTTACATCTCTCTTTACACAAACCTATCTTGAGTTGTAATTTACTTCAATTCTTCATTATCATTTTTCACTTTCTCCTACAAGTTCTTTCTAATTGAATTGTGTACTTGTCAGTCTCCTCACATTAAGATGCTTTCCTTCATATTAGGAAATCAAAACATATTTAATAATGAATGAATGATAAGATATGACTTTGGCTTACACCTCTCTTCCTAGTTTTAAATTCATATATCTTGTTGTCAGTTTCACATTTTAAATCAATAATCCCATGCCTCAAACTTTATGTACAAAAGCAGAAATATTCATCTCTGTTCTTAAAACAGATGGATTACAGGTCAGATCCCTGTAAGCTTTACCATCATGCCTGGAATTACCAGTGAAGCACCCAGGACCTACGTCTCTCACACCTACAATACAAAATGTGTGAAAGAAGTGATGATGGCATCAACATGCCTCTCATTGACAGGTGATGTGTTTCACTTGCAGAGAAAATGTTTCCTATGTCTATGAGCTTGAAGTTTGCCTGGTTCCTGTGGTTTGTGGCAATTCTCATGTTGGAAAACCCTCAGGGTATAAATTTAGGGTACCACTGAAGTAGATGCTGGCTGTGACTCACAAAGGTGTCATTGGGCTCGCCCAGCCAGCCTTGTCAGCAGCAAATTTAGTCCAAATTTGTACATTCTGGAACCACAGGAGGTGCTGCTTAGTGGAATAGTTTTAAATAAAGCCCACAGGTTTAGAGCTGAGGCATGCTTTTGATGATTTCTCATCCTAATTGGCTCCCTGACATTTAACCAAAGTGAATGTGAGTTCACCTAAGGTCACAGTGCTTCTGTGACTCACTCTGTAGACTGATCTCCTGTGGTAGCTAGCCCACTCCTGAGCCAGGGCAGAGAGCAGAGCCTGAAAAGGCAATTAAAACTGTAAGAAATCTTCCCGGAACACTGGTGATGTAAGTACCATGCTTTGTAGAACCCTAAGGACTTCTCAAAGTTCTCTACTCAACAAAAGCCCACAGGAAAAAACACTAAAAAAATTATGTTTGGCATGCAGTACCATGTATATCCAGGTAATTGGATGTGTGGCCACATACAGAAAAGGAAAACTTGCAATCATCTCATACCAACTTGTAAAAGAAGAAGAATAGAAAACGTTACCTTCACTGATGTGATGGCGCTCTTCTATACATTTTTCCCATAATTATTATTTGACAAGAGAAATACTATTATCTCACCATGTAAAGATAGGCAAAGGAGAAGTTATGGGGAAGAATGGCAAAGATCAAGAAAGAAGAGCAGGAAACAAAGGTTACAAAGAAGGAAGCCAAATGAAAGTCTCCAGACATTGCAACCGTACCACCCACTTCTCTGGGACAGGCAGCATAGGCAGGAAGGCATTTGGCAGATACTTGATTTTTAATGCTGCTGAAACAATCTGGTTATAGCCGGGTATTTGGAATGCTTCAAGAATATAAAATTATCTTTTCTAGACTTAGATTCCATTGTTGGTGATACCATCCCCAGACCTGCCTATTCACTGGGTGTTTTCCAGCGGAAATATTTTTTCTATGACATGGTATCCCATAGGTAGAGAAAAGGACTGATTGTGCAAGCTTGACAGTGGCGCAGTAATTACCTAAACTTGAGTAAACTTACAAATAAACACAAACAAACAACAACAAAGTAGACAAGGCAAACTTCTAGGGAGCTTAAGAGCAGGCAGTTTGCTAGAAGCTCTTTACCAAGCAGTGCTCCTTTCATTATAATGGATTCCGCATAGACAGCCTTGGCCATTGGCTCTAACACAGTGACTCTCACCCTTCCTCATGCTGGACCACTTTAATACATTTCCCCATGCTTTGGTGACCACCCCAGGCATAATATTATTTTCACTTCTACTTTATAACTGTACTTTTGATATGGCTGTGGATTGTAATGTAAACATATTTGGAGGCAGAGGCTTGCCAAAGGGGTTGGGACCCACAGGTGGAGAACCACTGCTCTAACATGTCCATGAGGACATGTCCTAAAAGACCAAGATGATAAATATGACTAGTCTTCAACTATGTTCTATCTGTTGAGTGAACAGCCTCACTTCCAATATCCATCTCTTCATCATCTCATCAAATAATGAGGAAAAAAAATGGAATGAAAGGGGCTGAGATCAGCAAAAGTAATAGAGGATGAAGCTCTTGGAGTCCTTGGTGTCATAAAAAAACAGGTAAAGTCTACACTATAATTCATAATAAAATTATTAACAAAACACATATTGTTCTCTTTTTTGTCAGGAAAACAGGAATAAAAACAATCTGCTTCTGATGGTCACTATAAGTCCAAACTTTAAAGGGGTGTTATATAACACTTCTGGGTGTAATAGTACTTAAAATTCTATAGACAGTTTTCCTGATCTCGAAGAATAATGGATACAGTGATTTTACCATGAACACCTATCTCAAGAGAAGGCAAACCCCAGAAGTGTCCCAGGCTTATATGGCCACTATAACAAAAGGCCAAAGACTGAGTGATTTATAAACAAAGGATTTATTTTTATGACAGTTCTTGGATCTGTAAAGTTCAATGAAAGGAAGACTCCATTGCTGCTTCTGCGTCCTCGAACAGTGAAAGTCTGTCTCCCGCCTCCAAAGACACTCATCCTGTGCATGTGGGCTGCACTTCATGATCTAATAGTCACTTCCAGAGGCGCTGCTTATGATTCTGTCACTGTGGTGATTAAGGTTTCAACTAATGAAGGCGATGGGACAAGATGAACAAGGCAGCTAGGGTCATCTGGCTTTTCCTGAGCAAATCATGAAGCCAGTGTGGGGGATAGGGTCACTCAGAGCACTGAGAGCCACAAGTTGGAGGACAAGCTGGAAGGCCACTCAAAAAATAAAAGAACAATACAATTCAAAGTTGGAGGTAAAGAGAGGGGAGGGTGGTTTTAGAAGAGTTTGGGCAGTGGTATATTTCAAAAAATATTTTATGAAATTCTCAAAGCCTTAATCATTATTTTACAAAGAAGTCTTGAGACATTTAATGTACAAAATGCTCATTTTGTAGAGCTTTTTAATGTTTATCTCAATGGTGGTAAAGTCT
This sequence comes from Acomys russatus, assembly GCF_903995435.1. Lineage (NCBI taxonomy): Eukaryota > Metazoa > Chordata > Mammalia > Rodentia > Muridae > Acomys > Acomys russatus. Next base: position 47,652,485 of record NC_067157.1, on the reverse strand, counting down.
TGATGAAATTTTTTTTTCTAGACATTTCATGTTTTGGGTACTATTTAAGTGCCCAAAGGCCCAAATTTATGACTGTTTTCAATGTATAGAAATAAGATCAAACATGTTTCATGTATTCACTTCTCTCTATTATTTTGATTTGGGGTAGCTTATAATTTACTTGGGCTTCAATATAGTGTTGTTGACTCTCCTTTCCTTCCCCCCCTTCTCTCTCTGAGTGTGTGTGTGTGTGTGTGTGTGTGTATGTATTCACTGAATTGTAGGGTTTAACTAATAGCATCTTTCCACCTTGCTAAGTGCTTTATATATTATCTTTGCAATTTGTTCCTTCAAAACAAAATTCTGTCCTCTTAGATTAACTGTGCGTTGTTTTGATTGTTTTCTCCTTGCATATAAGTAATAATTTTAATAGTTTAATTTGCTCTTTGACATGGTTTTGTACATGTAACAATGCCTACTGATTATTGTCACTGCCGGCCTCTCTTAACTTCTTCCCACCCTTGTTTATTCCTGCTACTGTGCCTAAAATCTTTTTCTCACATTCTTATTTGTCTTGCTTTGTGACATTGAGTTTGAATAGGACAGTCTGTGTGCCCATGGGTTTGAAGCTATCCATTGGAGCCTGGTAGGCTCACCAGTGGGTGCACAGCTGAAGACTCTTCCTCTCCCAGAATCTGTCAAAAGCCTATGCAATGGAAGGAAGGTGTAAGGGCCCATGAGCCACACCTCTATCCTTGAGTCTTGCAAAGGCCACTTCAAGTAAGAGCAGCTTGGATGAGTTCATGATTTCACTCATTGTGTTGTGTAGTGTCTAGAGGTCAGCATTTCATAGCGCCTTTCCCTATCATTTTCCTGTCCTCTCTTTGACAATGTTCTCTAAGCCTTAGAAGGGATGATGCAAACATCTTATTTAGGAATGTGACTTCAACCAGCTCTCAGTCTCACCATCTTGAATAGAGTTCAGTTTCTGCATTCACTGCGATCGATTGAAAAGAGAGGCTCCTCAGAATAAGGCCCTGACGAGCATCTGCCTATGGATCTGCATACAGACATTTAGAAGACAGTTTGATGCTATGTCAATTTAGTTAAGCAACAGTAGCAAGGCTCCTTCAACATGATTACTATGAGTGCGCCTCCCCTAGCCTTTGACAACTACTCATCTTCCATTTACATGATTTGTTTTTTCTTAACAAAATGCATTGAATAAATTCTACATAGCCTTTGAAAGTGACTTTTTTCAGTTACCATAATGTTCTCAACATCTTTCTAAAAGCTCACACCTGTACTTCATTTCTATTGCTGAGTAATATTCTTGTGTATGGAAAGGATATATTTTGCTCATGCCTTAAGCAGTTGAAACATTTGAGTTGTTTTACTTCCTGCTTCTTATGAAAAAATGCTATTTGCATAATACGGTATAAATGTTTAATGAAGAATTCTAGGAAGACTATTAACTCCGTATTTTCCATTTTCTAGGGATAATGAAAAGTTTTATAAAATGGAATATTGTTTTATAATTCTTTTAAGGATGCAATGTGGTTCCAGTTTACACGTATCCTTCATCCATTGTTCATCCCTATGTGTGTGAAGTAAACTTTTATTGGAGATTATTTAATTTCCATAACACAAATGACCCTGAACATATTTCCATATGTTTCATTGCTACTGCCTCACTGTTTTAATCAAGTACTGTTAGCAAATTTTTGCTCATGCTTTTAAATAGGGGTATCTTTTAAACTTTTGAGTAGAAACAACATCTGATACATTTTTAAGTACTCGATTTTTAATGGATACATGACTTGTGATATTTGTAAATATTTTTCCTATTCTTTGATTTGTGATATCTTCTTCCTAATAATATTCCCTGGGGTGTGCATATTTTATTTAAATTTTTATTGGAATACAATTAATTTTTGTGTTTTCATTTTGAATGGTATCAAATCTAAGACATCAGGATCTAATGACATACTACAAAGATCTATATTACTTTAAATAGTTCCATAGGTTTTAATTTTCCTTTACATATAGGTCTGTGACTCATTTAGAGTTAAGTGTTTACTCTGGTTTGATGTAGTACTCTCAATTCATTTCACCACACATGGAAAATAAATTATCAGCACTACTTTTTGGAAAGATCTTCGTTTACATTAAATTATCTTATCACTTCATTGAAAATCAATTCATCATGAATATAAATAAGGCTATTACTTAAATTCTATTTCATTGAGTTATTTATAACAATATCATTTCTTGGCTACTTTATGGCTTTGTAGTAAGTTCTGAATTCAGGAAAGATTAAGTACTCTTATTATTTTCTTTCAGGATTATTTTAACTATCTATGTTGCTAACATTTTTATATAAACTCAAGGTTAAATTTATTGGTTTCTGAAATACAAGTCAGTTGGAAGTTTGATAGAAATTAATTTAAATATTTACAACCAAATTAAAAACAGTATTGTAATGTTATTAATACCTCTGACAATTCCAAAATGGGGGTAAATTTTCACATATTCCAGTCATCTTTATTCATTTAAAAAGTTTTTATAAAATGAAATTCAGTATTCCTCTAAATTTATTTGTACGTATTTCATAGTTTTCATGAAATTTAAAATGTTTTTTTATTTTTTATTTATTTGATTTTATACGATTCCTTGTTAGCACATAAATGTTAATTGACTTTTGTATATTGAAATATCTTCTGTAATATTTCTTGTCCGCAGGACAATCTGTAGAGGATGATTTTGTCCCTGTCTGGTAGCAGCATCAATTCTGCCTTGTTTCGATTGAGAGATCCTAAGTCGGTTTCCATGTGTTTCTTTTGTCTCTTGACACTTTCTCTTGCCATGAAAAGCCAGGAGAAGGTAAAGACTCTTGTTTAATAGATTGTGTGGTGTTCTCTCTCCAAAAACAGTTATGGTGACTCAGGGCTTTGATGTGTGGCCTCATTTGCTAACAGAGTTTTTGTAGATGAAAGGCATTAGATAGATGAATGTACAACACAGCATTATGAGACTAATTATGGTGTGCAAAAATGGTGCAGTATTTGCAGCTGTATCTTACCTTTAGATAAAAGGCAACCTGTAAATCTATATGTAGCTTTGAGGGTCTTTTATTTATAATCATGATTCACAAATGTGATTCCTCAAGTGATATTCTGTTTAACAACAACATAACGCCTTATATACAATACACTTTTGTTTACAGTTCTAAGAATTTTGTGCAAATAGAACTGTTTAATATGTATAAATTCACTTGGACAGCAGGAAAACTGACTCTGCCTCTTGCCTGAGCAGTGATGGAGAGCTGGCCTTGGTGGCATGGGTGAAGAGATATGGTGTGCTGACCAACACAGATACTACCCAGACCCACATTAAGGCGTTTGAGTTGATTCACCCAAGCATGTATGCCACATATGCACTGCTGGGGTGCATGAAGGTATCATTCCTACAGATCCAAAGCTGCAGGATCTTCTTGACACAGAACAACACCAGGACATCCGAGAGGAATCCCAATGAAGATTCAATCTTGATAGTGTAGCAGAAGCCAGAGACCTTGAGCCAGACCAATGAGTCATTGCAATGAAAATTTACAAGCAAAGCTGTTTGAGCAAAAGGGAGTACTTCATGACACACTGTGACACATGACAGCTCACCGTGAGATGTTGGCTTGGTTTTTGTTTGTTGAAAACTGCACTAAACTCAAGCCAAACTTACAAGTGATATAAACTAAGAGCCAAGAAGAAAGTACTATGTCATTTTTTAAAAATCCACTTACTTGATAAGATATGCCCTGTAAATATGTTCCAGACATTGATGGCTGCTGATTCGTCACACTGCAAGCTTCTGTTGCCACTGTTCCTGACACATCCCTGTGCCTTATTATAAAGTGCAAAGACTAAAAATGCTCAACATAGTTATTTGTAACAACTTTCGTTTCCATTGGAAATTTGCATGACCATGGAGAAGAGGAGAAGAGACTCTGGTAATCTGTTTCAGAGAGATTGGCTTTGTTCTGATTGTATGTAAATTTTGCCTTTGGTGTCCCAGCTGGGACAATAATATATCATCTTAGCCCAAACTGTACTGACTTAGAAATAGCTCTACAGTATTACTTTTCTGAAAAAAAAAGTTCTGAGTGTTTGAGGGCATAAAATTGGTGCCTTGCTTTAAGGGGCCTCACATGTTTAAGGTTGGGGAGATCTTGCTCACCTGCTGTGCATATAATACTAGGAAGAATCCTAGTAGTGACAGATGAGCATAGGAACAGATTATCAGACACGGGCAATAAAGTGAGCAGTGGGAAAAGGGCTCGTATGGTTCCTACAAGCAAAGATGTGATCGGAACACTTGAAGTTCGTCCATATGCAAAGTAGTGTATGGTGTTTTAAAATATAAAGCACAATTCCAAATGCAAAATATACATAAAATTGCATAATAGCAAATATCATAGGGCACTATGAAAACGAAGTGTGATGTAGCGTGATGTGTCCTGTTCTTCTATCACCACTTTACCTGCTCAGGATCAATGCAGCATCACCTTACTTTTACTAAAAATTTCAAGGAGATAGATTATAACTTACTTTATTTTTTTGCTCTGTCTTCTTTTGAATGATTATATTCATTTCAACCTGACAACTCATTCTTTTAATTAGCCTGTTAGTTAACATGGAAAAGGGATAGCCCTTCAAAGAAATAGCCTATCATGTCAGGGAAGAATTCTAGTTACTTAGCTGTAAGGATTCAGAAACAATTGAGTCAGTATTGTACACGTCAGTATATGAAATGACTTGTGAGGTTGTGAAGCACACTCATATTGGGTTTTTTTGTTTGTTTGTTTTGCTCTTTGTTCATATTTGTTTTGAGTGGAAAAGGCAGAACAGTGAGAGGAGAATTCTGACAGGTTTTGAGAGCCCATGGTCTAGCCACAGCATATCATGTCAACCAATGAGTCATGAAGGTACTGATGACTCTCTCTTTGTCTCTCACCACCAAAATCTGCGAGAGCAATTCTCACTTCCATGCCTGTAAAAATAATTGCAAAGAACACAAAAAATACCAACAGGGCAGAAAAACTGTTACACAGTTGGATACTACTAAATAATTTTGAAATTCGAAACATAATCTATTTAAGAACTTAATTTGCTTTTGGAAGTCCTTTTTAAATGTCAGCTGTGTCTTCTCTTGTTGTTCGGTCATTTCCTAGAGGATGTTGAGTGTTGCCACTCTCATCAGCTGATCCAAGAACATGACTGAGATGCTCACTACTCCCTTATTTGCTGGTTTTCTGTCAAGCGTTCAGCAATCTTTACATAGAAGCTTTTGATTTTAGCTATATTTCTGGAAGCATCCTCTTTTATTGATATGTTATTTTTCTCATGGTGTGAATTCTTTTGCTGATCATTACAAATGAAGTATGACTTTATAATGCAGATTTTTACCTAAAGTGACAAGCTTGCCAAGACCACCCATGGCTTAGATTTCTTTGTTTTCTTTGTCCACTACCTTGTCCAGGGAAGTGTCTGGTTTTTTATTAACCCTATCTCCAGTGGGTAGGAAGGAATGCGGCCATAAAACTGGGTCTCTTATCAACTCTACCTTTTGTGGTACTCTTTGGGTCAGTCACTAGGCAATGCTATCTCTAATGGGACTGCTCTTTGCAGCTGGCCAGATTATCTCCTGTAGGCCTATTTCTTAACTTTAGCCCCAGTAACTCTGAAATCCAATTTTAGTTTCTCCAGTATCTCATTCCCACCTCTGACAGGTTCACTGAAGACCCAATCATGGGTCTTCCTGAAAGTTATTCTTCTGAGTCGGCCTATTGTAGGACCCGGCACTGTACCTTCATGACCATTAGCTGGATGGCACCTAATCTTTGCTTGATAAGGTGGCACAAAGCATGACTGGTGTCAACAGAACTAAGAGCCTATTTTCTTGTAGCCATTTGTCCCTCATGCCAGAGAGGTGCCCTTGACTTAGCATTTCAGCCTATAAAGTGGGAAAATGGGTGAGGTCATTCTCTTCTGTAAATTCCTACTGCAGACATTAGGGGTGCTGTTGTCAGAGGCTAGAAAGGCTGACAAGCTAGTTAAAAGCTAAGGGGGCACTTATCAAAAGCATCTGTTTTTGCAACAGTTGTCCCAGTTGTCTCCTGTGGTAACATGGCACCATGGGCAGAGACAGGCTGGCCCTCAGGCATGGAGGCACAGAAGATGAGAGGCTGTTTCTGTGGAAGGAGAACACTGAAGAGGTTGACCTCACCTCATATGCAGCAAAGTGAGACAATGACTCTCTGGTGTCCAGTTTGTCCACAGTACATGCTGGGCTTAGCAACAGGTGAATCATTTGGGGGAAGTTTTGCCCAGTGGTTAGAATACCACAATCCAGGATTGAAGTCATCTGCCATACCAAATCTTCTCAGAGACCTTGGGGGTGACTGCTAGGATGTAGCATTTTCTGTCATAATTAGTTTAAATATATTTAATAGCATATTTAGAAGATCTCTGATAAGCTTGAGGGTTAGCATATCTGTGCTCAATCCTTGTCTGTCTTTAGCTATCTGCTCTAAACTACATCTTACTATAATCTTCAGATAAGTGCTAGAGGACCACATCTGTCTAATTTTACTATATCTGAATTGCTTGTTTTAGCTATATCTTGGCTTCTTATTTTAGAAAACACCTGTGATTAATTGAACTAGTACCTAGCAAAACCATAAGCTTTAATAATCCTAAACAGTTGGTGATAGTACCCTTTTAAAAGAACTGGATCTGCACAGAGCATTTTAAAGAATTACATTGGCACAGTATATGAAAAGAGTTGATACATAGTATGCTGTAATCAAAATATAACCTTAATTTTGTATCAATATACAAAGAATTGAACAACCAAAAACCATCTACCCCACCTAGGGAATAAGGCATAATTCTCTTGGAATTGTTTCATTAACTATCAGGCAACTGATTCACTGATATAGCTAACCATCAACTGCAACAGTTAATAGTATAACTTTAAATATATTTCTGAATTAGTATCAAATCAAAACTTTTAATCATAGATACATCCCATTGAGGGAACTGGTAATATGCTGATTCTGCACATTTCATCATTAAGGCTGAACAGCAAAAGCTAGCTTAAAGGACAAAGGTTGCCCTTGGTACAAAGCAAGGCAACTGAATGCCTTTGGCAGCCTTCAATAGGGAGGCTTGAGTTCCCCACAACCAAAATGGTTGCTAGTCTGCCCTTAGCCAAGATGGCAGTGAAGCTATGACAAGATCGCTCCCATCCATGTGTCTGCTCTTAGCCATATTCAGAAAATAAAGCCAAACATATTTCTAAGGCAGCAATTTTTACCTTTTTGAAAATGAAGGTAGAACATAATAATCATAAATTTAGAAGACAAAACCCAAATTTTAACAGTTTAAACAACTGAATATCTCTAAAATTATTATATTTTTTAACTTAAAAATATCTTTTAGAATTACCTACTTCCAAAGTCGGCAACATAGCAGTCCATTAATATGAATCAACCTTTATAACAAGCACAGAGCTCGTTAGGACCAAGAGGCTGTAAAATTGTTGCTTTATACCATGTGACTATCTCAAGATGGTAGAATCACATGGAAGGCTACAGATCATGTGGTCTACATGGTTGCTATTTAAAAACATCTGTGTTACAAACACATATACACACATATATGTTCTTAACAGGCATTTGAACTTAAATTTTAGACATCATACCCAATAAACAAATTATAAATCTTTAGATAAGAGTTTACACCTGGAGGTGCAGCTTTAATATCTTATTAAAGAAACATTGTTTTAAATCCTATATTTTATGAGTCTAATTTTAAATACAGGACAATAATTACAACAAACTTTAATTTAAAAGTATCTTTAGAGACTTGTTGGCTTATGCCACTTGCTGCTTAGAATGGCTTCAACTCTAACTTACAAGTTTAAGTTAACCTTTTTGTTACAGATCTTAAAGATCGTTTTAACCATCTTCAATAACCAGTAATGTATAAGCAAGATGTACAGAACACAATAAACTTATACTTTAAATAAAAAGTTAAATCAAACATATGTGGCCACATACATTAATACATTTTAAGATAGACAGACAAAACCTTCTTTACTTTCTCTAGCTATAAGTTTAAGGGAAAAGTACCTTGTTACCTGCTAAACCCAATCGATGCAGGCCGGAGCTGGAGCTTTCCAGCTGTGTCCCAGATTAGGTAACCAATGTACCATGCTTTGGGCAGGGGGGGGGGGGGGCTGGCAGGCTTACGACCAGATTACAAGCTGGAAAAAGCTTTCACCAAGGCCAAACAACAGCCACCCAAAAGCCTTGCAGTTCCTGTGTCCTCCTGGTGCTTGCTCATCAGAAGTGGTGGGACATCTTAAAAGACAAGGAGGGAGTAGGCAGACCTTGGCAACCCTGCTTCATCCCTCTCCAAACGCTGTGTGCTCAGGTGTCTCACACCAACAAGGGTCCAATCGGCCCCATGTTTACGGCAGGGGCTCCCAGAAGGCCCTCTGTGCTTCGGAAGCCCCCCCCCCCGCTCCCCCAGGATTCAGCAGCAACCGAGTGTTCAAACAGGAAGCGGGAAGCACCAGGCTCAAGCCACCATGCCTGAGACCTGACCCATTTCTAGAGCTGAAAGGATTACAAGCAAACAGAAACACACACACACACACACACACACACACACACACACACACACACAACGCACAAATCAGAAGCAGCCTATCCTGTAACCAGGATGTCCTTAAAATGAGTCAGAATTGAGTCTAGGCATATAAATGGGGTCTGTCTCATAGTGTATGTCTTAGTCTTGTTCAAACAAATAAGAACAATTACAGATAACCAGACAAACACAAAGCCAGACAACAAATTCCCACAGGCCAGTGCAAGACCTGCTCCCTTTTTCCCAGTCAACCAGACTGTCTTGGGACCTAGCCTTACACTCTTGGGGCACACTATCACCCCCTCTTGGGACCCAGCGTCCCACTCTTGAAACCCAGCGTTCCACTCATGGGCTCTCTGCCCCCCCTATTGGGACCTAGCATCCCACTCTTGGAACCCAGCGTTCCACTCTTGGGGCTCTCCATCCACCTGGGGTCTGGGGCATCCCCAAGACCCTCCATGGCAGCGGTATCCTAGAACGTCCTCTAGGGTCTATCAGCGACCGCACACATCCACGTTATCTGTAAGCTCCACACCTACTGCGAGCTCACACTGCTTTGAGCGCTCACCAGAGAACCGAGACACAAGGACGTATAACACTTATGGCACTCGGCCAGTGGTTCTCAGCCCATACCTGACCTTACATGCTCCAACTCCCTCCACCAGCTTAAGAACACCATTTCCCCACTGCATCCTAAATTTCCATCATATGGTTAATTTTTAACCAATTTCATACAAGGGAAATGAGAAATGGTCCCTTAATATATTTTCAGAAGCATCTTTTCCCAGTTCAGAGCTAGACTTAATATCTTTTCATGGGCCCATGAGTCATTTTTATATTTTTCTCTTGTGAATTTACTACTTCTATGCTTAGTGTTTATATTTCAATATTTACTTTTTCCCTGGAAATGTTATACATATATATGAGGAATTTTAGTCCTTTTTGCCTCCATTAGTCCCTCCTGTGCCTTTTTTTTTTTTAATGCTGAAATGCCTTTTCCTCCCATGAAGATAGGAGACCCGACCTCCCAGGTAAACTGCAATGCATAGCCAACACACCATGGCAAGGGCACCAGACAGATGTCCACAGGACAGTACTTGAGTCAACAGGCACACCACACAGACTATAAAAGATGGGCCATATTCTGTGATTTCCATAACCTGTCATTCATTTAAAAACAAAGCCAGGTGCCAAAGATCGAAACACTCTGCTTTTTGTGAAAGAAAAATAAACTCCGTCTAAAACTGTTCGTTTGTACAAGCACTGCTTCAGAAGGAGAAAGTAGAAGGCAAAATAATTAACTACAGGAACACATATGAAAGACACAGCAGCATGAGAAACGACTGTTTGTGAAGGACACAGTGACAATCATCTGACTTGAGCATGCGCTTTCTTGAGTTTTCTTGGTTTTGGTTTTTTGTTTGTTTGTTTTTATTTTGTTTTTGTTTGTTTGTTTTTGGTTTTTTGAGACAGGGTTTCTCTGTGTAGCCTTGGCTGTCCTGGACTCTCATTGTAGACCAGGTTGGCCTCAAACTCACAGGGATCCACCTGCCTCAAAGTTATAAAAACTTAAAGCCATGACATCATTTCATTGACCCCAAATGTATATACAAAAATATAGACTTCACTGCCGTCCAATAACTACAATGAATGGATGGAGGGTGGGAGCCTCTCTGGCTTCCACTGACAACTTCAGTTTAAAACTAAAAGAAAAAAAAATCTAAAAGCAAACAAAACCAGATCCCAAGTCCCAACATCTTCCATAATGACGTGAATTTTGAAGCCAGCTTAAGTATACTCTTCCATGTAAACAAATGTTTAAGTAGTACAAAGCTATAGATATATTTTCATTGTGAAATGAGCAAAAATGTACAACAAATGGGTCACTTTTAAGTTATATTTTTATCCTAGAACTTGAAATGCTAATATGAATTTCTTATTGTAAAGATAGAGAAATGTACAAGTGACTTTGTAAGGCGAAATCCCGCTCACGGAGACCCCACAGTTGATTTTCTACCGTTTTCGATGGTGCACACTGAGTTTGTAGTTTGCCATGTCTTTAGCTTTGGGGTCCTCACACATAGCCTCCTAACAGGAAAATACCCGAGACAATTGAGACCCACAGCTCTTCTTAGACCCAGCAGAGAGTTGAGTTCCTAAAGGAAAGCCACTGCCCTGAGAAGCAGACAGATGACAGGGAGACAGGACCTAGAGTTTGCGGCAGAAACCATGTGCAAGAACACGGGTCACTGGTCACCTCCTGGAAACCGGGTGGCTGAGCGTGAGCTAAGGTCCCTGGTCTCGGGATTCCATAGTCTGGAGAAAATCGCCTCCAAGAGCCCTACTGGTTCTCACGTGAAGGAGGGGGGGGGGAGGGAGGGAGGGAGGGAGGGAAGGAAGGAGGGAGGGAGGGAGAAGTCCGCGAATACTTCCAGCAGTGGGGAGAACTGGCCATTCTGAAACAAAGCACACCACTGTGCTCTACTTGCCAAGTCAACCCCTTAGTATCTTGTCAGTACCATTGACTGGGGTTTCACTAAAGCACAAATAACCTGGAAGAGGGGAGAAATTCAACATAAGCATCCTGTAGATCCGTGGTTCTCAACCTGTGGGTCGGGACTCCTTTGCAGGTTCAAATGACACTTTCGGGGGTGGGGTCACATATCAGAATCCCTGCATATCAAACATTTACATCACAATTCATAATAGTAGCAAAATTACAGTTACAAAAAAGCAACAAAAATAGTTTTATTGTTGGGGGTCACCACACCATGAGGGACCATATTAAAGGGTCACAGCATTAAGAAGGCTGAGAACATCTGCAACTGATATGAAACTGGAAAGGACTCGCCAGCCCCGGTCTTCTATAAACAAGAGAAAAATACCCAATAATCTCGCCCCCAAATGAGGCTTCATTCCAGAATGGAGGGGCAGGTTGTTTCCTCTCTGCTCATTAGGACAGCAACAGGGTTTTAATGTAATAGTGGAGATTGAATATCAAAGTGCTGTGAGCTCATATCCTAGTTAAAGGGACCCAGGAAAGTGCAATACCAGGAAGAGCAGTGGAAAGCAAGGACACCAGAGGAAATTTAAGCCTCTGACTCTAGAGCTGCTCGGCAGTAACCACAGGCTCCCACTGGCCACATAAACAGCCTCACAATAATGACATGCACATCTCGTTTCCTTTTATCCCATGATTCATGCCTGGCTTTCAGCACAGATGTATGAGACACACGAAAAAGCAAAGAGTGTAGTCAGAAGAGATAAAGCAGTCATCAAGACCAAGATCAGCTGTGGCAGACTCTGGAACTACGAGACCCAGGATTTTTAAATAAGAACGCTTGTTTGCTATGGTTGCTAGCGGGAAGGAAAGTAGGCAACGTGCAGGAACAGTGACTGATAAATACACAGAAAGTCCAGGAAAGGGTGAAAGGCAACTTAGAAACCCAGCTCATAGCGGCAGAAATGAAGAAGGCCCATGACGATCTCTTTCATAGGCTAGGCACGGATGAAGAGTCTGTGAGCGTGAAGCAACACCAGGAACTTCTCGTTGAAATGTAAAGTGGAGGAAGAATGCCAAACAAAACTCCATGAATGAACTGTGGCATGAATACAGAAGATATGTCACATGTCACATAAGGATGCTCGCAGGAAAAATGAGAGTCAGGATATGTTTCACCATTAATAACATAAGGGCATTTTCCAAAATTAATGTCAGACATCACGGGAGATCCAGGACACTCTGAGAACACAGAATAGTGCAAAGGCCATCGAATTTATACTGCGTATGTGGACATCTGAGATAGATGGAGAACATGATAGATAGAGACATTATAGGTCACCGAATTTATACCTGCATATATGGCCATCTAAGATAGAGTGCATGGTTGAGCAAGAGGGGTGGAGGGAGAATGCAGGCAGAGTCAACGGACAAACTCTGCCAAGACAGGGTAATCAAGTCCTCAATAGCTCCTGTCTCACAAATATGGCTGTCAGAGATATTGGGCCAGAAGGCTAATGATGATGCTCCAACGTTATAGACAGTTTTAGGTGACTGTTCAGTCAGTAAACTGTCTCTGTCATATTTTCATTTTGGAAGCTCCTAGCTTACACTTCCAGGTCACTCCAGTAATTAAGTTTTATTCCTTCTCAAGTCTTGGTGGGGTTGAATATCAGATAGTTTAATCTTACAATTAAGTTTAGTTGGTTAGGAGTTAAGATGTTTTCACATATAGAGAGATTTAAGTTAATAGAGATAAGATATAGGTTTTCATTCAGAATTTTAGAGTCAACAAGATGCTTACTTCAAGTTTGCCAAATACAAATAGCCAAATCACTACGAATGTAAAAGTTATATAATTCCTGGTTCTTTTGTGATTCTTCCTACTGTATGCAGTTACTTTTATTTATGTGTAATGATATAAATGTATATGTTAAAAAAGAAATAAGTAAAATAAGGGAGCAGACCCCTCACTAATGAACAAAAATCAGAACCGCCTTGGGCTATTTCTCTGAGACCAAGCAATCCAGAATAGAATGGCATTTTAAATTTGTGGAATCAAAATTTCTACCAATTTAGACTTCTGTGTCCCATGAAATTATCACATACAAAGGAAGTAGAATTTTGTTAAAAATAATTAATGAACCAAAAAGAGTTCTTAGAAAATATTCTGCCAGTAGGCCTGTCTTACAAAAAAAGGGAGGGAGATAGAGAGAAGATAGAGGGGAGGGAAAGAGGAAGGGGAAGGGAGGAGATGAGGGAGGGGGGAGAGAGGAGAGATTGTTTTTCTTCAGAATATAGGTGAGTATTTGGGGTTTCCACAGAGACATGGAGAGGGCTTGATGAGGAACATCCAAAGGTTAAATAAAGTTTTTATTTGGGGTTATTTGTTTTGTTGTTGTTGTTATTGTTGTTTTTGCTTTAGCTTTTCTTAGTCATTATTGATCCTTCATCAGTTTATTGATAGTTATCACAGCAGCAATGCACCTGGTAGCTATGACCTCATGATAAGTGAGATGAATGCCACCATTGCTATAAGAGGTCTGAGGTGGGAATTGCCAGCACACTGCCCTAAGACATTTGCTTTAACTGTGGCAAAACACATTGTCATTTGAAATGACATTTATTAGTCATGACTGAATGCTGAAACACCAGAAAAACACACTTAAATATGTAAAGTGGAATATACTGGGTATTCTGAGATAGAGAAAGTAAAATTATGTATAATGCTTAATTAAAGCTGGAGGAGGAAAAAGAGGCACAAGAAGATTCTGTCTGATGAACATTGAGGAAGCAGGTCCCTTCCGCTGCGTGTGTACCCATCCGATACTCCTACTTAAAAGCTCGTGGGAAATGCTCTCCTGGAAGCAAAGCTGAGACAAAGACTTCACTCATCTCATGGATCTCAGGAGACTATAAGGAAAGCTGCTCATGGCTGACTTCCCAGTATGCTCGGCGTCCCAGACATCATCTTAAGATGTCTCCTAACTGAACGTGTCGGTCTGCTACAAGTTGTATTCAAGCACTTTACATGGAGATGGTGGTTTTCTTTTGCCACAGTTAGAAATCATTGCTTTTAATGAAACAGAAACACCTGAGTTTCTCAAACCGAATATAGGGACGAAGAGGTAGCTCTGTAGGTAGAGCTCCTGCTTAGCATATACAAGGCCCTGAGTTCAATCCCAGCAGTAGATAAACAGGGCATGGTGGTGTGGCTGGTAACCTCAACACTCAGATGGTAGAGGCAGGAAGATCAGAAGTTCCTGGTCACCCTCAGCTACATAGTGAGCACAAGGTCAACCTGGGACACCTATGACCTTGTCTCAAGACAAAGCAATGAACAAACACAAGTGTGACAGAACAAAGCCTCCTGCCTTTCTCAGGCAAGTAATAACTTGGAAGCTGCTGTGTCCTAGGCAGAACTGAAGAATAGGCCTGCTTTATTATTTGACACTCCTGGGAAATAAACGAGCCTTATAATTTTTAACTGTTTATCAATTTACTCTTTTACCCAGGGGAATTTATCTCAAATGCATTCAATTCTATTCCCTTTCAATAGTTTCTTTTTTTCTTGCCTGCTATAAGAAAATGTCTCACAACTTAAGTCAGCATTATTAAAAATACTTTTTATTTAAGCCAACTCGTACTATAAGGATTATGGCATAAGTATTCATACGCTTGAACAAAGACTAAATAAATCTCATGCCGCTTCTCTGTGGCAATGACAGTTATAATTTATTTTGCCAGCTGGTGCATTCTCTGACTCAGGCCCCTTGTCACCTATGAGTCACCAAAACCAACCAAGCATGTTTATGGTAACAGTAATTAGAAATATTGAGTTAACCCATTGATTTCCACTGAGTTAGGCAGAATTTCTTGATTTCCAGTGGGATCCAACCAGGAATGTTATCATGAATTAATTGTCTTAGAGATAATACAACAACAGTGTCAATATGCTATGAAGCACATGAAAAATAGATCCAGATAGCAAAAATTTCAGAATCTCCCCAGGGACTTATCCAGCTCGGTAATCAGCTGGAAGAATTCGAAGTGCTGTGCTCGACCCTTCACTACCTTTCCCAATAACTGCAGAGTATGTCTGTGCATACAGGGAAGAGAAGAGTGGAGGCTGAGCATTAACTCACAGAAAACGTTAGGATACTGGCCATAATAACTTCAACTATACTTACCGTGACACAACATGAGAAATAAGAATACAGGTAAATAACATGGCAGACAGATTCTGAATGTTAATCAACAAGAAAAGTAACAACAGCCTCACCATTGGCAAATAGATATAAGATGTTACAATCTTATCACCCATAGATGTGAGATGCAGCCATCTTGTCATCTGCAAACAGATGCAAAATATTACCATCTCATCACCTACATATGTTAGAAGTGGCCATCTTGTGATCTGCAAACAGATATAAGATAATGGCTTTTCTTGGCCTAATTTGCAGTTGATTTAGAAAACACCTGATTACCTCTCTGCAGGCATGGTGGCTGTTACTGGCTTCCTTTACCTGATTCTCTTATGTTCTCCTGATGTCACAGACCTCCTCCTGAGATACTGCTGGAGTTCCCTGCCTCATAGAGTCACCTCTTCACTGGCTTCAGACATGGTGATGGTCCTCAAGTCAATCATCTATCTGTCAACTCTGTATGTGTTTTCTTTGAGGCACAGAAACAACTAAAGTGATTTCTTTAGTGATGCCCTTAACACATCACACTTTTAGCTTAAATTTTCTGACTCTGTTTTAAGTCCTGCCTCATGCTTAGGATGAGTGGCAGCCTCTTCAGAAGCTCTCTTATTCCTCAAATGACTTCATTGAAGGTTTTACTTTTAACACATTTTTCTCATTTTGGAGTCCATCTTTGATTAAGGTCCATTTATTTTTATCCCTAGAATGAACTAATTTCCTAATTCTACTATGTAGTCATTCCCGTGTAATTGTAATTGATGATGTCATCTTTTTGTTGTAGACTTGGGATAATATGCTCATGTGTGCATGCTGGCTTGTTTTGGCCTTGCAAACACCATAAAATACATTCTGTTTACATCACTATGACTTTCTAGGATACAGATATTTACTAAGGAAAACTCATGTCAACTCTAGTTTCTCAGTAAAGCTTATCGAGCAATCTGTGTTCCTATAATCTTTCATTATGGATTGCTTTAAAGTCTCCTTCATAAATTCAACCATATATTTGATCATAGATTATGGATTTATAGACTAAAGATATTTAAAGATAATTTAATTTTATAACTTTAAGTTTTTTTTTTTATCTGAGAAATGGAGCACCATCCCATCCAATTATCTTTTCAGTTCCTAACTAAAAGGAGTGGAAGTGAAAAAGCCATGCATGAATAAAATCCTAAATGAATGAAGGTATGCTACAGACATGGCTACAACTAGGCCAAGGATCCCAGGGCCTTAGACTCATGGGAAATGCCAAGGCATTCTGTAGGCATAAGGTTATTGTGTAATTCAAATGCTGATTTCTGTACCCCATCCCCATATCTGGTTGCAATCCTTGTTCTGCAGAATCTCTTGCCTCAGTGCTATGTAAACACTGCTCCCCAATTATCCCTTGATATGCTAATAAAGCAGCTTATAGCCAATTGCTGAGCAGAGAAGAGAGGGCTTCCTGCCAGCCAAGAGAGGAGGTGTTAGAAAAGGAAGTAGGGAATTCAGCAATGGGAGAGGTCCAAGAGACATCAGGAGAAAGAGCTGGGTCATGAAAGCTACAAAGTGCAAGTATCTCTGGAACGTACACTGGGAGGAAGCCAAATTAGCTTAGAGATAAGAAAAAATCAATAACTACTCAGTTCTTGTGCTGCAAATTGTGTTCAAATAATATAATAGAATCTCAATTATTTTTGTGGAGTCAAAGATGGACTCCAAAATGAGAAAAATGTGTTAAAAGTAAAACCTTCAATAAAGTCATTTGAGGAATAAGAGAGCTTCTGAAGAGGCTGCCACTCATCCTAAGCATGAGGCAGGACTTAACACAGTCAGAAAATTTAAGCTAAAAGTGTGATGTGTTAAGGGCATCACCAAAGAAATCACTTTAGTTGTTTCTGTGCCTCAAAGAAAACACATACAGGTTAAGAAAGAAATTGAGAAAGAAACACTAATTTATAAAACTATTCTTAACATTTTGGTGCCCAATATGGAGCAGAACTTACACAAATCTAACTAGAATGTGTGTAGAAAGCAGTTCATCAGTTCTGTTTATTACATTTCCATGGCAGAACTCAGAGCTTCCTGATTAGGCAGACCTTCACAGAGCAGCAAGGCCTCCAGATGGCCGGGGATAAACAAAAACTGGAACAAACTCCAGATAACCAAATCAGAAGCAGTTCTTTTAGAAATTCCTTGCAAAAAAAAGTGTCAAGCCTCTCAAAGCCAGACTTTTCTAGCCAAGGCAAGAAGTTAAATCTCTTTGATAATGGGCTCTTGCTGGCCTGACTCCTGCAGGCCAGGGGAGTAAGCACCTGTAGACCCAGTAACTTCCCATAATGTAGAAGGGGTTAGGATCCAGTGAGGGGAAAGGCTTTCCCTAGGAACAGGAGCCAAAAACAGACTATGACGCCTCAAGCATCGGAACTGCTAAGGTCTAGAAGGGAAGCTGGGTCTAAGAAAGTAAAGTCGTTAGGAATAGGTTTTGAGATTAAAGATTATTTTCATTGTTGAAAATGGAGGAAGACACAGTGAATTCCTGGATTCCATTTGGGTTTGTTTTTCTTAGCATACAAATAATTTTTCAGTGACAATTGCAGTTTTGTTTATCTTCTTGGGGAGATATCAGAATAAGACATATTTGGAGAAAGAAAAAGACTGAGAAAATTATATGCTAAATTAAAGGCCATAGAATAGAGGTTGGAGGAATCTTAAAATCAAAATAGGTAACCAAAAACAAACAAACAACAACAAAAAAACAAAAACAAAAAACAGAAAACAAAACAAAAGAGATAACCATCAGAGAAATCCAAACTCAAATGTACAATAACAACAAAAGAAGTATTTCCAAATGAGGAAAATCGAAGGCTTGAAGAAATTGCAGATTGACAACCCAATGAGATGCTGGATAGAAAGACTTTGGCTATAGATCAACATTGTCAGTCTGGATATTGTATGTGTACTGTCAGGGTTCAATTCCTATATGTTAAAGTAGAAATACAGATCCTGTTTGGCATTGCCTTGGGAAAAGGCCATATAGTGGTTAGTTTGGAGAACTGAAATATATGCCTCATGCCATATGTTCACATTCAGAATTCTAGTGGGCCTTTGCCTTAAATTCTGGAGATCATGGTACTAAGGATATACATTTGTTAGAGATGTTTTGGCAAATTGTGGCTGGTGGTGCTTCAGCTTGTAATTCCATTGGAATACAACAATTTTTTAGCATTATGACATAAAACCTGTCATAAGTATAAGTTATAATTCTATAAGTCAAACAATTATGAAAAGATCCAGCAATAATTTTTAAAAGGTGGTCGTAAAATAGAAGGGAAATATAATATCTCCCCAAAATAGATTAGATAACGAATTATTAATTTTTTAAATTTTTATGGGATTATGGGTAAAAGGCTGTTGAACTAAATCAGCACATTTATATTAAGAATGTCATTACCTCAGAAGACAGGAAATATGTTGCAATGGGAAGGAGAATATGTTCTTGTCTCAAAAGAAAAAAACTAAACTATGTATTCCATCCAAACTGATGGAAATCAGATTTGACTGGGAGTGGGGGCCTCCTGAATATCTTGGCTGCAGACAGAAGGAAAGAAATCAGGAAGGCTAAATAAGACTAGTAACATAATTTGCTGATCCTGACACATGGGATCAGCTCTGAGTCTTACTGAGACATAAAAAGGGTTCTAGCCAGGACTTCAGCTTTGCATGGCAAATGAATCTGTAGTGACAAATTCCTCAGGACTTATCTTTTACATGGCACAGATAAAATATTATATTACAGTTTGGTACCTTACATGCTTGAACAGAGAACAAAGAAATCATCTTTAACTGAACTGTGTTCAGTGTACAACCCACACATATATTAATACAAAATGTACAATACCTTTGAAAGTTTAATATTTTCAGAGCAAGAGGAACAGACACCAAAAAAGACAACACAAGCAGCCCATGTGATCCTACCTCACAGATGGCCTCAATAGCTGTTTCCTCAAAAATCTGCATCTGGGACTATTTAAAACAGCTAGCTAGATCGCCCAGCATCACAGACTGTTCCAGTCAGGACTTCAGTTAAGCTCAGAATTTTCTCAACATTCAGAGACTGTATAGCAAAATTTATAGCTAGCTTTCTTAAGACTGAACAATACCCCCAATTTTCTTGGGCCCTCAAAAAGACAAACTATGTCTGAAATCAGCAAGAAGCAACTGAAGAAAACTAAACCCCATTCCCAGGATGAGGTGGATGAGTTTTGGTCATTCTATGGGTGATAGATGTTTGTTATTATATAAAGATGTTGGTTATAGTAATGATAAGTAAAAGGGTAGGTTATTGAATCTACTTGGGTATCAAATAACATTAATAATCCAAAAAATATTTCACTGGTATAGATCTACATAAATATCACATTGGTATAGATCTACACAGATTTATAAATATAATTTTAAGATAAATAGATGGTCTTCAAAGACCTCAGAAATTTACAGAAGATGGCATTTAAAGATTTTATTAATGTAAAGCTTTTTTGACAATGAAACAGATCTGCTCCTGGCAGTAGCCCTGATTTACTTCGAAGAGCATCAAAGGCTTAATATGTGCCAAGCTGGCACTGGGTAAGAAAATGTCCTTGTGTCAATAACAGACAGAATACCATCCAAATGGGACAAACTGGATGCAAAAAAGTCAACTGCCGAGCTTTGCAAGGACAAGGTAGGCAAGTCCTTATAATTCCAGCTTCATAATGTGTCTGTCAAATATTCTAGGCCAGAAGACTGAAGATGATGCTCCAGTGTTATGGGGAAATTTGGGGGTCTGTTCAGAAAGCAAAATATCTCTGTCATTTCTATAGTTTGGAAGCTGCTTACCTGCAGTTCCTACATATCTAAGTAATATTTAATTCTTCTTAAGTCTCTGATGGGGTGGAAGGCTAGCTAGTTATAGTCTCACAGGTAAAATTAAATTGTTTAGGATAATAGAAATTGATAGGCAATAGAATACTGACCCTATGTACCAAAAATATAAATGTAAATCTTACCTAATAATTTTCATAATTGTTATTATTACATATTAAATAATATTACATATTATTAGACTAAAAGGGGAAGATGTAAGCATAAGCTTATTGTGTAATTCAAGTGTCAAGTGCTTATTTCTGTACTCCCTCATGTCTGGTTGCAATACTTGTTCTGAGACTCTCCTGTCTCGATGCTGTGTAAACACTGCTCCCCACTTGTCCCCTGATATGCCAATACAGCAGCTTACAGCCAATTGCCAAACAGGGGAGAGAATAGGGTTGGACTTCCTGCCAGCTGAAGGAGGAGGAGTTAGAAAAGGAAGTAGGGAATTCACCAAAGGGAGAAGTCCAAAATACATCAGGAGAAGGAGCTGGATCAGGAAAGCTACAAAGTACAGGTATCTCTGGGATGTATGCTGGGAGGAAACCAAATTATCTTAGAGGGTTAAGAATAAACTCATAACTGCTCAGTTCTTGTGCTGTTCAAATAATAGAGTCTCAATTGTTTGTGCAATTGAGAGAGACTGAGAAACAAACACAGATTTATAAAACTTGCTTTAACAGCTTTTCCTCAGCTAAGCTCAGGGAAATAGCAAAGCCTTCTCTCTTGGTCCAAATGTTGATAATAATGCAAAAAAGTTTTCTCCATGCAAATATTTACAAGCTGGAGAAATTTCCCTGACAGAGACTTTTCCAATTAGCATCAGCTAAGCCTGTCTCCTTTATTTAGTTCTTTGCAACATTCATTCCTCCCCATTCCTCTCTCGTATATATATATATATTATTATATATAATAAACATAGCAAGCTTCCACGGTGCTGTGGCTTTTATACTAGAAAGCCAGATCTCACCTTTTCTCTGTGTCTGTGTCTGTCTTTCCTTCATCCTCTTGTCTCCTCAACAAAGTCAATCTCTGGAGCCATGCAGGATGCAGAAAAAAGCCTTAAACTTTGATTCAAATAGTACTAACATGCCTTGGTTAACAGCCCTGTAATTTGCAGCTTCTGTTGGTGTGAATGGAATAGAATTGTTTCCTTTGCTTGAATTTTTGACACATTTTAAAATATTTGTGCTGACTTTGCATTTGGAGTTCATGAATGTATTATTTATTTAAGCAGAATGCCGACTGATTGTCGCATATGTTATATTGGCATTTTCATCTACTTCAAATCTCTGTCCTTCTGTATTGTTTCTTTCTTCACAGCAATAGGCAGAAATTCCTAACTTATGTTAAACAATAATGCGGACAGTTAAAGTAAGGAAATGTTCCATGAAGCATATTTGCCTCAAAACATTGGTAAAACTTAACTTCGATAGTTTCCACTTATTTATAAGCAACTACGAGTTTTTAAATCTTAAAAAATAAGGCATGTAACTTTATCAAATGTTCTCTGCATATATTGGAATAGTAATGTTCTGTTTCCACATTTAGTTTAGCAGTTCGATATAGTAAAATATAATTATCTGACAGTGAATCATGAATTGCTGGAATCTATGTCTCCTGATTATGATGTGTTGCTGATTCACACCTGTTATATCAGATTATCTATTCTTTTACTTATAATCCTTATTGTTCTTTATTCGTGAAATGGTTGCACAATGTGATTTTCTTGTGTTGTGTTCCTGATTTTGATATTCAGACTTCGTTGACCTTACAAAACCAGATGGCACTGCAAAGACATCCATCTACCTCACTGCCCCTTGGGCACTGTAATGTGTTGGACTTGCTAGAGAGGGTCTTGCCGAGGGAAGACCTAAAAGAAATGGTCTAAAAGGAGGACTCCCGTGACTCACATGGAAGCTCACAAACTTCTTGAGCATCTGACACTAGCGAAATATTCTACAGCTCATATGAAATGAACCAGACATTAAAAAGCAGTTAAGGAAAATGGTTGTGTTGTAAGATTAAAACCTATAGAGACCGTTATGATAAAAAAACCATTCCTCTGCTAACTAGAGGAAGGAAAGCTGGAGGGCATAATGTATGACCAGAGAGTGAAACCAAAGGCTGTGGAGGGGTATCCAAGGTTTTGAAACCCACTGAATCACTGAATTGCTACTAAACTAGCTTTGGGATAGATGTCACAGATTACTAAGAATCTATTTATTAAAGGTTTGAGCCAATTCCCAGGAATGCATTCCAGTCGAAAGCCCACTCTGCTGATTTGGCAGTATACATCCAAATTGGGTGCATATTATTAGACTTGTTTGTTAGAGTTAACGATGTATTTCATGTTTCTGATCATCTTTTGTCTAATTGGGCAAAAGGGTTATTTTATGTGTTCCAATTTGGAAGTATTCTTTTCATTATTAAATCACGTGCACTGTCGGGAGACTAGCCACATGTACTTCAGGTTTCCTAAATGACATGTTTAACATTGGTATTTGCATTTATAAATGACAGAAATTCTAACCTAAGAAAAACGTAATTCAAGCCTGTGAAATTTGAGAGAATATAATAATTGAACAGCAGATTTCCTGGGATGTTTTGAGTCTCAGAAATAAACAGATATATAAAATTTACATATTGCCAAGAACATTTGTGTCTATGTAACTCTTTTTTAAAACATGTCCTTTGGTTGGCACTAATCTCTATAAAGTCAAAATGGTTCTCTCATCCAGTGTGGAAAAGAACCACAACCTCTGTATATTCTGAAACTATTTCATAATTTTTACATGTGTATATGTATATGATATTTATCTGCACGTGTGTGTGTGTGTGTGTGTGTGTGTGTGTGTGTGTGTGTGTTTTCATCAACTGATGTCAGGAGTCTTCCTCAGCTCCTTGACACTTTATGTACCGAGGCAGAGTCTCTCATGAGAACCTAGAGTATTGTGATTTGAATAATCTAGCAAACCGGGTGCTATAGGGATCCCTAGTCTCTTATTCCAAGTGCTGCTCAGGTGCTAGGATTACAAACACGCACTATCATCTCCAATAGAAATGTTTCATTGAATAGTTCTTGATTTCTAGAACTTCCTAATGACTAATTAGTACAAATTATTTTTTTTTTTCAGTTTTTTCAGGATCTACTCATTGTAAAGAAAAAAAAACAAGCAAATATAGTTATCGAGCTGCAGAGACAAGGTCTGTGTTTCTATGCTGTTTTACTAGAAATGAATCTGCCGTGATGTCATCATCCATCATAACAGTAATATTACCTGTTATTCATAGTGAAAGATGTGAAATCAATCAATAATTTTGTCTTTCAAATAACAAAAGAGAAGCTTATTTCTGGAATGGAACTAAAAAGAGACAGAATGTAGAGACTCTGCAAAGTTGTGTTAAAACAACAAAAACCCAAGATACTGAAGGGCCTGTTGTATGGCCCAGTGGGTAAAGCTTGCCACCATGTCTAATGAAATGAGTTTAATCTCCAAATCCTAAATTGTATGGGAAAAGAGCAGACTCCTCTCACTTGTCTTCTGGACTTCATAGTAATAATGATAGTAAAAGGAAAATAATAAATGAGTAGGTAAGAAGACCTCATCCACTGTGATGATTTGAATGAGAAAATAGTCATAGGCTCATGTGTTTGAATGTGTGGTCCCTTGTTGGTGGAACTGTTTGGCAAAGATGAAGAGGTGGGGCCTTGTTGGAAGTGGTGAGTCATTGGGGCAGGCTTTGAAGTTTCAAAAGCCCATATGGCACCCAGTTTCTCTCCACCCTCCTCTCTCTTGTGAATATGGTTATGCTCTCTCAACTGCTGATGCAGATCTATGCTTGCTTTTCTGCTGTCATGCTCCCCACCACGATAGTCATGGATTTTAAGATTCTGGAATGGCCAGCCTTCAGTTAACTCTTTCTTCTATGAGTTGTGTTGGTCATGGTGTCTCTTCTCAGTAGTAGAAAAGTAACTAAGACATCGTCTATTATGATTCTTTGATGATAAATCATTGGCTCTTACATGAGAGTGTGAATCTTGCCACATATTTTTAAATTAAACTGTTTCTCATGAAATAGGGCTCAGGGATCTGAAGAATTCATCTGTACTATAAAAACATAATTATGACTGAAATCCCTTAATGTAAGCTTATTACATCTAATAATTTTAGTAATAAAATTAGTTAGATGTATTACAAGCTATTTATTGTTAAAAGTTATGTGTGTTTAATTTTTTAAAATTAAGAAATCACTTGGATATAACATTGAAAAGATTATAAATGTGCAATATCATTACTATTTATAAAGAAAACTTGTTTTAAAATTATGAAGAAATGCTGGAGGGAGCGGAACTATTTGTAACATACCACATGTAGATGAATGGTACAGTTAACTGTTCACAAAATACTAATTAGAGAGTGGCTTTGCTCCACAGTAATTTACAAGATTTATCTTCAAATGCAATGTAATTAATATGATGAAAAGATATTCAATTTTTAATTTTTAAAAACATCTTTACTTACTAGTCTTTTGATAAATACTGTAATGGGATGCTTTATTGGAGATCACTAGATATTTTGTACAGTCAGAAGAGAAGGAGAATTGGATTTTTCATATTTTCTTTCAAGACAGAATAACAATGAAAGAACAACTGGTTTTCAGAAAACAAAGGTAGTAACATATTCCAAGTACTTTACACACAGTTTAAATATTTGAGAAAAAATGTGGTTCATTTGTAACAAAAGGAAGATTTCCATTATGCTACTGGGTTTTTATAAATTTAATTTTCTTATTTCCAAAGCTTTCCTTGGTCAATCTAAATGACTTCATAAACAAACCAAAGATAAATTCAAGATGAATGCATTCCACATTTTACTCAAGAATTTCAAAGAAGAAGAAGAAGAAGAAGAAGAAGAAGAAGAAGAAGAAGAAGAAGAGAAGAAGAAGAAGAAGAAGAAGAAGAAGAAGAAGAAGAAGAAGAAGAAAAAGAAAAAGAAAAAGAAGAACTTTTTCTTTTTCTATACCAAAACAAAATAGAATTATTTCCCTATGGTTTTCTTACAACCTTTTATTTCTGCCAAAATTTCAAAACATAAGTAGGGGGGAAAGAGAACACTTCTAAAATACATTTAAAAATACAATAGAACTTTTTTTCTTTTATACTCACTGATACATTGAAGAAGTGTCAAGCTCAAAGGTAAACACATGCAAATGAAATGCATAGTAACCAGAGGAAAGATTGAGAATTTTCTCTTTGCTGAAGGGCAGAAGAAGCAAACACATAATGGTTGGGGAGAGAATCTTAAATTGAGACTCAAATCATGTACTGCCAGCTTCTGGCTCACACATTTGAAAGTGAGAAACTGTCAGACTCAAAACCAGTTATGTTAAATATTGTTTTTAATATAAAATAATGGATCTTAAAAAGAATAAAGGCTAGTAATGAGTATCTATTAGTACATGTTGTTATTTATACTGCAAATGGCTATTATAGTAATGGCTATTATATATTATAAAATAGTAGCTCACAATAATTTTCCTTCTGAAAACACTAAAATGTACTCTAAGGGAACAAGTGATTCTTTCCCTCCGCCCTCTTTTCTCCTCCATGATTCCTCCAAGGTCTTCTTATAATGGAAGGCAGATTACTAAGTGAAAAGCCAATATTGACTTAAGGTAGAGCATATCCCTTATACACACAAGGAAGAAAATCAGCCAATGGCTGGAGTAGATCCATAAGAAGCAATCACATCTCTAGGTTTAAACACAATAATGTCCTGAGATGAACAGTTCAGTTTAAGATATCTAGGTAAAACACAGTCAGGCAAGGTCAGATTTCTAATGTGTAATAATAAGTTTTTCATTGCTGTCACAAAACACATGAGATATTTAACTTCAATAAAGGAAAGGTTTATCTTGGCTCACAGTGTTAGGGTTTTAGTCAATGAGCAGTTGGTCCTGTTGCTTTTGGTAAGTTCCTGCCTTATAGGTAGACCAGATGACTGAGGAAGATGTTCATCTCCTGCTGTCTAGGGAGCAAATAGCAAGACAGAGATTCTCAACTAACCCTCAGTATCCCTTTGAAGAGCATACCCTAGTAGTCTAATTCCCACCTTTAAAGATTCTACCATCTACCAGTAACTCTACAAGCTGGGTACTAAGGTTTCAATGACATGGGTATGGGTAGGACCTTTAAATTTTAAATTATAGCATGCTGACCTTGAGTCCCATGGACAATGCTTATCTCATGATACAAAAGTCATTTGGTGTGCTCTAAGGGGCCCCAGTCTTACTAGTAACAGTATTCCTCAAAATGTCAAAATCCTAAGTCTTCTCAAGGACACAAGGTAAACTCAGCTATGACTACGAGTGAAAGATAAAACAGCGGGCTGGAGAGATGACCGAGCAGTTAAAAGCACTGGCTGCTCTTCCAGAGGACCTGAGTTCAATTCCCAGCAACCACATGGCGGTGCGTATCATCTATGACGAGATCTGGTGCCCTCTTCTGGCATACATGTGTCCAGGTAGGCAGAGCACTGTGTATGTAATAAATAAATCTTAAAAAAAATAAAAAGATAAAGCAACATACATCCAAATCATTGTGGCACAAGGTAAACATTCTTTCACCAAAGGGAAATATCAGGAAAATAGCAAAGCACAATCAAGCCAAAACAAGAAACATTCAAGGTTTCTCCTGGCTCATTGCTCTAAACTATTCTAAAATCCTGAAAACCGGCCCCAAAGGTTCTCCCACATCATCTCACAGTCACAACAGCCCTCCTCCCAACGTGGCAAGAATTTTCTATTTTACTTAGCTTTCTGTTGCTATGACAAGTGGTTGATATAAATTAACTGAGTTTTATTTTAGTTTGTGCTTTTGGAGTTTCCAATGTGTGGTCATTTTGTCCTGTTTCCTTTAAGCCTATGATGAGGCAGCACATTAGGGTGGGGTGAAAGAAACTACTCATCTTCAAAACAACTGGAAATCGGAAAGGAAGAGAAAGGTCTCCGTTCAAGTCCCCCTGAAAGAAACATCTTCAGTGCCTTAGCATCCTTCCACTAAAATGTCGAACATCTACCAAGAATGCCTTAGGAGCAAATTTTTTACAAATAAGCCTCTGTTGTACAAATCCAAAGCATAGCAAGGTGTAAATCTGTCTATTTCTCTTTTACCTATGAGTCCCCAGAGCTCTAGCTACCCTTGTCTCCTGATAGGAAGATTAAGGTTGGAACTGGAAAAGGGGAGGGAGAAAGAGAAGTCAACAAGAAGACTTCCTTCACAGGGACAACCTTATTTACAAATTAAACCTTTTAGGTCTTTAAATAATCTGATTAAAAAAAGAAAAGAAAAATAATCTCAAAATAATCCTCATGTCTATTGAATGCATTTGGCGTCTACATGTGCATATTTTAGTGTCCTACAGACATATTTTAGTGTGGTGATTTTTAAGCAATATGGATATATTCATTTTGACATATTCACTCATATACACAAATATAATATACATGTTTACATTTATGTTAAATTATAAAGTCAGGTTGTTCAAGATTTGCAGATGAAAACCTGTATTTTAGTGGCATTGACAATGTCGTAGTTGCCTGTCAAATAAACTGTCTCGAGACTAATGTTTCTTTTTCTCTAATTATCTTTCATTGTATCTTGACACATTTAATTTCCCCAACCTAATTTTCATTACCTCTTACTAAAATATCTCTATATGTGCTTTCATATTCTCTCAAAATTCACTCTCTGTTATTTTTTGTTTTAACATGCAAGAAATTGCAGTTTCTCTTCCGAATACGTTAAATCTTGGCGTTATTATGTCTACACCACCTAAATACATGTTGTAATTGACCTAATCAGCACAGAACTTATTTGTTTGCTAGATGCCATGCTCCAACGTTTTGACTTCTTCTACTATGTCTCTGATCTTCAGACTTGAGAGACACACGTACTTTTCTTTTTTTTATTTTTTTTTTATTTTTATTTTTTTTTTATTAATTTATTCTTGTTACATCTCAATGTTTATCCCATCCCTTGTATCCTCCCATTCCTCCCCCCCCCCCCCCCCCCCCATTTTCCCATTATTCCCCTCCCCTATGACTGTTCCTGAGGGGGATTACGTCCCCCTATATATTCTCATAGGGTATCAAGTCTCTTCTTGGCTACTTGCTGTCCTTCCTCTGAGTGCCACCAGGTCTCCCCCTCCAGGGGACATGGTCAAATGTGAGGCACCAGAGTACGTGAGAAAGTCGTATCACACTCTCCACTCAACTGTGGAGAATATTCTGACCATTGGCTAGATCTGGGAAGGGGTTTAAAGTTTACCTCCTGTATTGTCCTTGGCTGGTGCCTTAGTTTGAGCGGGACCCCTGGGCCCAAATCTGCCTATCATATTGTTCTACTTGTAGATTTCTAGGACCCTCTGGATCCTTTTATTTTGCTGTTCTCCCATGCGTCTCTCATTTAGAGTCCCAATAGGATGCCTTCCCCTCTGTCCCAGTTTCCTGGTAAGTGAAGGCTTTCGTGGGACATGCCCCTTGGGCTAGTATGCAGATATAAGTGAGTATATACCATTTGATTCTTTCTGCTTCTGGGTTAACTCACTCATTATGATCATTTCTAGCTCAATCCATTTAGCCACAAATTTCGGGAATTCCTTGTTTTTAATAGCTGAGTAGTATTCCATAGTGTATATGTACCACAGTTTCTTTATCCACTCTTCTACTGAGGGACACTTAGGCTGTTTCCATGTTCTGGCGATTATGAATAAGGCTGCTATGAACATGGTTGAGCAAATTTTCTTGTTGTGTGCTGGAGCATCTTCTGGGTATATTCCAAGGAGTGGAATAGCTGGGTCTTGAGGAAGCCCTATTTCCATTTTTCTGAGATAGCACCAGATAGATTTCCAAAGTGGCTGTACTAGTTTGCATTCCCACCAGCAATGAAGGAGTGTTCCTCTCTCCCCACATCCTCGCCAGCATGTGTGTCGCAGGAGACACTGTCAAGAGAACAAAGCGACAGCCTACAGACTGGGAAAAAATCTTCACCAACCCTACATCTGACAAAGGTCTAATATCCAAAATATATAAAGAACTCAAGAAATTAAACACCACCAAACCGAATAACCCAATTGAGAAATGGGGCTTGGAACTAAACAGAGAATTCTCAACAGAGGAGTATCAAATGGCTGAGAAACACTTAAAGAAATGCTCAACCTCCTTAGTCATCAGGGAAATGCAAATCAAAACAACTCTGAGATTCCATCTTACACCCATCAGAATGGCTAACATCAAAAATTCAAGACACACGTACTTTTCACATCAATATACAGTTGAGGAAAATAAAGCCCCAAGAAACAAGAGCTTCAGTTCCTGAGACCCATAAAGGAATTGTAAGACACCCAGGGATTGTTCTCAGATACCCTGGGCCCTGAAGCTCATAAAGTTTCCCTTTGGTAAGAGAAATGTCCATCTACATAGGATATTACTACTTACAAGGACATCTTGTTCAGTGCACAAGGAAGAGAAAGGCAAATCAGTCAGGGCTTTGTGCACAGCAAGACAAAGAAAGGACAAACTTTAGTTCAACCCTGCCCTTCCTGGCATTCTAGCAGCTCTGGCTTACACACACACACACACACACACACACACACACACACACACACACACACACACACACACATTTCTTTTTTTTTTTTTTTTTTTTTTTTTAATCAAACTTGGAGATTTAAGTCTAGAGACAAAACTACATTAACTAAGATCTACTCAGCGATTTCCTGATTCCGGTGAGCTATCTCCCATGTTTGCAGGAGGAGGGATGTGAGCATGCTCTGAAGTGTGTTTTTCCACTTTTACTATGTCTTTCTTATTCAGTCACTCAGCTAAGAACTTTCTGAGGGGAAGGGGAAGAATATTTCCTCCCTTGCAAACTGGAATCCATTCTCTGGATGTCTGTAACCTATGAAGATGGCATCATGGTTCAAACCCAAGTGATCTGCTTTCAAGACTCACATCTTTATTATTGTCTCACTCATGAGGGAATATGTCAGGCATCAAGCTGGGTAATAACCAAAGGGACTTTCACTGCTCAGTGAAAGCATTTGCCTAATATTTTGCCTCTGATGCAAAGTAAAGGCCCATGAGGATATAGTTGTACAGTTTCTGAGGGCAAGAGAGGTATTTTATTTGGGAGGGCAACCATGAGCCTTACACATATCCTTTGAATAAATAGTCACAGCCTGACATTCTCTTATGGAATGCTGTATCGCAGGTCAAAGAAAGGCACATATATTGATGCTGAATTGTAATAGAAATGCCTATTTTTCCATCCCAGTGGGTGCCCAGATCAGAACATCCCATTGAACACAGCAAGGCACAGCTGCATTTACACTTAACAGAACCTCCTTGATCTCATCTCAATATAAATATCCTTTAAAGACACCCAAAGCAGTTGCCAGGGGCAGAGGGCCATGAGATATGCCTCCCAAATCTTTTTCCTCAGATATTTAGGACAAAAAGAAAACCCTTCATTTCAATACAATATTTTCACCAAAGCAGAGTAAGGAAAAACTTCCCAAAGGAACCTTCCCTCTTTAGTGCCCTGCTTGGAGGATTATTTTAGCCAGCTTAAGGTTCTTACATTAGAAGGTGACGCCCAAGAAAGACGGGCTAGAGAAACATTTCTCCAGCCTCAGTTCCCATAATTGTCTCAATTCCTGAAAAGACGCACAGAAACCTCTGAATTAATACAGATGAGCTGAAATAACTGACACGTTGTACACGATAAGAATTACAAGTGAGAGCTAACATGTTATATGACTACAGTGTGATCTGATCTTCTTAAACCAAATATCCGTGCAAGCACATTTCACTCCCTGCTGTTCTTATTTAATTATCATACTGGTTTTTTTTTTATTTGAGAGTGCTGAAATTTGTAATGAGAAACTTTTTTTCACTTTCATTCTGCCTACTTGCCTCCTTATGTGCCATGTATATATACTCCCATGCAGCACACACACCTGTTTCATATATTGAGACAATGCATATACTATTGTCTCAAATTTCTAGTCAGTCTTGCCTGCTTACCATCCTGGAAACAATTGATAATAATATCATACTTACATAGCCTAAATGTAGGTACAAATGCAATGTATAATAAGTACATTTTGAAATATAAAAATATTTAAAAGGCCATCGGTGACTGACCTGATAAACTGTGGAATATAAATATGTATTCTCACGCATTGCTCTGAGTTAAATGGCCACTCTGTGAGCTGATGCAGATGATTTTTACGTTACTTTACTATGTGAAAAGCTAACCAGGAAGTTGGAGTGTATATGGCGCATCGTTTTTATGTCAAATGAACGCCTGGCTCTTCCATGATCTCTGTGAGACTCGCATGTACCATTCCCTGAGCCTTAAATAAGGAAACGCTTGAAAAATGTTTAAATCCCAGAATTACAAGATCCATTTGTTATTTCTTATATGGCATCTTTTAATATCTGGGAGCAACAGTTGTTTAAAAATGCTCCTGAGCTCATGGAGTGGGGGTTTCTGCTAAACTCACATTTGTCTAGAGGAGTCGCCAACATGCAACTTGGAATTACATGCTCACATTGTGTGCACTAGCATAGCATTTATGGGATTCTGGTTTCTGGATTGATACTGGGTCTGAAGTAGCAAATTAAATGGGAGGAAGAGGAAGTTCTAGGTAAGACTACTGGGAAGTGGAAAATAACTGACATGGAAGAGAGTGCATAAAGACAATTGTCACATATATAAATGTATATATAAATGGTTTATTTGAGTTGTTCTGTAGACTACCACACGATATACTGAGAGACAGGACTCATAAAATCAGGAGATAGTTATACGAAGGGATGATGAATAATAGTAATAGTTTCGCAGAGAACAGCAAGCACTCCCAGGCAAGTTCAGACTTTGAAGGCGTGTTCTGTTCATAGAAGGTCTGTGCTCAGCAAACAGTCCATCAAAGTTCACCTCATATGCAACCTATTAAAAAGCAAAGACATTCTGACCTTTGACCCACGTGTGAAGATATTCTTAAAGTAGAGCCGTCTGACAGACTGACTGAGGTCATCTGAATGAATCAACCTTTAAAGACATTTGGTTTTCTTTAACTGTACATCCATTAGCCACCATTCCTTTCCTTTAGGGGTTAACCACCAATAGCACATATCTGCTTTATGATGAAATAAAGTAGTTTTCAAGCAACTGTATCTTTCTTTGTTACTCTGTCAAGATATAAAAATGAGAAAAAGATATTTTCTCCTGATACTCTGCTAAGCACCACAAAGTGACACCATTTCAAAAACAACCTCAAGGTACACATAAGAATAAAATCACTGTTTCTATTGATGGTATTTATATTTATTTATTTATTTATTTTACAAATGGCTTCTCATCTCTTGTGGGAATTTTTGTATGTATGTGTGTGTTTTGGCATGTGTACATGTGTATAATGCAATAGTATGACAGCCCAAGTAATTTTAGATGTGGAGGCCAGAGGCTGCCTTCCGATGCCCTCTTTGATCATTCTCTGTCTTTTGTATTGAGTCAGAGTATCTCAGTTGAACCCAGAGCACACTGATTTGGTTAATCTAGCTAGCCAACTTTCTCTGAGAGCTTGTCTCAACCTTCCAAGCACTGGAATTATATGTACACAGCCCACTTACCTGACATTTACTTGGTTACTGGGTTCCAAACTCTGGTTTTCACACGTCAGAGGAAGCATTTTATTCACTGAGCCATTTGCCAACTCTGAGCCATTTGCTTTTATAAATAATGTATGAAAGAAAAGAGTACTTATACATAAAGAGAAAGTAATGAAATTAAACATTTTCCAAAATAAATACAAAAAGGTGGTCTATTTGGTCTGAAACATTCTAACTATTTGCAGAACTAGAAACCTCATGATAAGGTACTAACTTTTACATTGAGTTGGTAAGAAATAAGTAGCCTGCCCTGCTGTGCCCTGGGCACCGTCTTTCAGACCACCGCTCTACCTGCCTTCCCTAGAAGGTCTTCCAGTCTAAGGAACACCCAGGTTAGACCCCTCCCCTCCAATCCCCTGGCAGGTCCCTCTGGGGCACAGCTGGCATGTGTAGGTGGGCTCATAGACAGTGAGCAGTGCTGTGTTCCCTGAGCTACATGGTCCAGGTCACAAATTTGCCTGCCTTTCTAAAGAGGCCTGCTGACTCCAGAAAAATCCAGGAGTCCTGCCAGTGGAGAAATATGCAAGTGACTATGCAGCGCCAGGTACAACTAGATGGCTAAAGGTAAGAACACAATCAACAAGATCCAGAGCAATATGATAGCAGCAGAGCCCAGCTGTCCTACCAGAGCAAGCCATGGACACTACAACAAAGCTGAAGCACAAGAAAATGACCTTAAATCCAATCTTATAAAGATGCTAGAGGCCGTGAAGAAAAGAAATGACTAAAGCCCTTAAAGAAATAAGAAATACAGGAAAATATAATCAAACAGGCAAAGGAAATGCTCAAGACCTGAAAATGGAAATAGAAGCAATAAAAAAAGAGGGAATCTTGGAGATGAGAAACCCAGAGATGACCAGGAACTACAGACACAAGCATATCCAACAGAATACAAGAGATGGAAAGAGAATGTCAGGTGTAGAAGGTACTATTGGAAAAAATTGATACGTCAGTGAAAATAAATGTTAAATATAAAAAGTTCCAGACACAAAACATCCATGAAATCTGGGACAGTATGAAAAGATCAAACCTAAGAACAATAGGAATAGAAGAAGAAGATTCCTGTCTCTAAGATTCCAAGAATATTTTCATCAAAATTATAAAAGAAAACTTCCCCAACCTAAAGAAAGAGATACCTATAAACATACAAGAAGTTCACAGAACACAAAATAGGTTGGACCAGAAAAAAAAATTCTCCTGGTACATAGCAATCAAAACACTAAATCTATAGAACAAAGAAAGAATATTAAAATCTGCAAGGAGAAAAAGCCAACTAAAATTTAAAAAAAAAATCAGACCTATCAGGATTACACCCAACTTGCCAATAGAGACTCTAAAAGCTGGAAGGGCCCGAGTAAATAGATGTTTTACATATCCTAGAGACTACAGATGTCAGCCCAGACTACTATACCCAGCAAAATTCTCAATCACAATAGATGGAGAAAACAAGATATTCCATGACAAAACCAAATTTAAACACTATCTAGCCATAAACCCAGCCCTATAGAAGAAACTAGAAAGAAACCTCCAACACAAAGAGGCTAACTACAACCAAGAAAACACAGGAAATTAATAACTCCACACCAGCAAAACCAAAAGAATTGAAACACACACACACACACACAAGCATCACCATCATAAACATCACAGGAATTAAAAATAATTGGTCATTAATATAATTTCAACATCAATGGAATCAATCCCCCAATAAAAAGACAAAGCTAACAGAAGGGTGTAAAAATAGGCTCCATCATTCTGCTGCATACAAGAAACACACCTCAACATCAAAATAGAAATTACCTCAGAGTAAAGGGCTGAAAAAAAAATGTTTTCCAAGCAAATGTACCCAAGAAACAAGTTGGAGTACTTATTCTAGTATCTAATGAAACTAGATTTCCAACCTAGTTAATCAAAAGAGAAGGGGAAGGACACTTCATGTTCTATAAAGGAAAAATCCACAAATGTAGCAGATGTGTAGGTTGGTCTTCATGTGGTCCCCTAACAACAGGAGCAGGGGCTGTTTCTGGCTCTGTTGCCTGCCTTTAGATCCCTTTGCTCTAACTGGACTGCCTTGTCTAGTCTCCATAGTAGAAGATGCACCAAGTCCAAAGTAACTTGACATACCAAGGTGGGTTGATATGCACACCTCCCCTTCCTTGAGAAAAAAGAGAGGAGGAAATGGGGGTAGGGGAGGAGATTAGGAGGTCCTTGGAGGAGAAGAGGGACAGGAAGCTGAGATCCAGATGTAAAGTAAATTATTTAACTAATTAATGAGAAAAAGGAGAAATAAGTAGCCTTTTATATCACCAAATTCCACAAACTGTACCCACTATGGATTTTTTAAATGTCCAAAAATGCAATAAACATTACAAATAGATCTATATAGAACAGAAATTGTTTATCAGCATTTTCATCCTATTGGTAATATAAACAACCTAGAGATGACTTATTGCCCAATAGAGAGTGGGTATAGCCCCCACATCTTATTCATTTCGGTTAGTTGACTATAATTTCTCTAGTCATGAGATTTGTATGCTTTTCTACAAACAATTGCTTATCTACCTGCTACAAAAATAGAAATATTAACATGGATGCTTCATTCCACTTGCCATGGTGCAGATATTAATAGCAAAGAAGGAAAAGACCAATTTTGAAGCCTCTGAGTTTTTACTGTACAATTTTAATCTTGCCCCTTTTTATCTAAATGATTTTGTTATTCCTAATATTGCTTCCTCCTCCCCCCTCCCCCCCCCCAACCAGGGGGATTGTTCATTACATTCCACCCCTCCACGACTGCAAGAGAGACAGATGTAGAGTGGGAAAGGATGGACTTCCTAATGACAGCCACAGTTTGGTAATGAAAAGATTCTAGTTACAGAGCCAAATGCAGGCATTGTTAACAAACAAACAGGTCACACTGTCTTCCTTACCAAATGGCCTTAAACTGTAAAACTGTTTCTGGAAAAAGAAATTGCTTTATGAGATCAGATGCTTTTCAGGGAACATGATCATTTGGAAAGCAAAAGTTGGGGGGAGAAAAAAGGGCATAAGAAATTCAGAATGATTTCAGATTTTATGGTCTTTTAGTCAACAGGAGACTCAGAAAGAAGACCTGCCAGGCACTGAGTCAGAGGGGACAGAGCAGGGAAGATTCTGAATTGACAGATGTTACACTGTCTTTTCATGTTAGACACAGCAAAGACAAACAGGCTGGAGCTGTGCATTTCTTACAAAACCCAGGATAGGGATAGGGCTTCAGAAAGATAGCAAAGGGGCCTGACATCGCATCTGAGCACACAGCTCGACTAACTCACAAGTCAGTGTGGCTGATCAGAATAAACTACATAAAGAAGGCAGGAAGTGAGATGGCTGGAAGGGCCACTTCAGACCACAGGCAAAAAACACTACATCCAGAAACAATGTCAGGCTAAGTGCAGGAATGAATTGCACTGAGCCTATTTGCTGTTGTTTGTTGTTTTGTTTTGGAGAAAAAAATATCATTTATTTGAAAGAATTCCTAATCATTTTACCTTAACATTTAAATTATATATAATATATTATAAAATATAACTGATCATATATACATATATATATTCTCAAAAAAGTTTGTCTAATTGACCATTTTCACTCAAATTAAAAGCATCCACATGATGCAGCCGTTATCCTCTGAGCTCTTCCATCCTGCAAAAGGGAAAGTCTGTACCCACGGAACAGCAACTTCCACTTCCCTCAGCCCTCACCCCTAGTCTCTGTCACTCACCATTTTCCTCTCTGTGTCTATGAATTGACTGTGCCGAATAAGCCATAGTGTGGAGTAACATGCTGAAAGAACAGATTATATATTCTCCTCCCTGAGTCAGCTTGGGTCTGTTTCATTTTATCCTATTGTATTTTGCCTCATGGTAAAAGAATCAGGAAGTGTTGACCCACATATTGACCTCCACCCACTAAAGTGAAAATACAGTCCCTCTTTGTGAGTCATCAGTTAAGGGTGGTGCCCAGGAGGATCAAGAGCAGAGGCAGACCTCTACAAGTGTACATGTGAGTATGGGGCTGTTGGTGTGTTTTTCTTTTGTTTTCCTTAAATCTCCTTCTCCCTACTCTACCCTAATCCCTCCTTATGCCCCAATACCAGGAAGGGAGGGAGAAAGAATATTAGTGGGGAGAGGGGGCATAGTTTTCCTTAGCTGCTTCCTGCTGTTGAGGTTCATCGGGTTCCTTGGGGCAAGTCCAATTTCCATTTCAGGATATGTCTGATTTCTTCTTGTCACTCTGCATCAGCAGCAGCCAGGAGAAGCATTCTTCTTTCTTGGAGTCCCCAGTCCCACTGACAAAGACCACACCCCTGCATCAGGTGGTTCACAGCTGACAAAGATCACGTGCCCTCTCAGGAGGCAGTTATCAGCTGTGGACAAACTGGAGCAGCCTCCCATATCCCACACCTGGGATTAAAACAAAAACATGTCTACATATAAGCCAAAGCTTCCACAACGTAAGGTTTTCCACTTACCAACTGTGTCTCATGGTCAGAACCTTACTCATCTAAAAGCCAGGGAGCAACAAAACTTTCCTCTTACAATGTGTGAGGATCTAGCTAAATCAATCAGAAAAGCCCTTGGCAAATATTTTGGCACATAGCAAAAATTCATATGACAGCAACTGTGTCACCACCGTTGCCTTTATTGCTTGCGCGCATGACCCTCAACCTTCAGAGGTCAGAAATGTGAATGTCAGTAGATGAAAGCAACCGTCTCAAAACACGGGAAGTTAGTACACATATGACAATAAAATTATTAAGAGTCTGATATTGTGACCTTGATTTAGGTTCCTTTTTAAAATGTCCATCTTAATAACATAGCAAAACAAACAAATCTAAAAGTTTTCAGTACCAGTAGACCACTAGCCAGTTTCTCGGTATACACTGTTCTCATTAATTTGAGAATTAGACCAAACCAAATGTCTCTCTGACACTTAAACATCAGAAATGTTGACACCATCAACTATGTACGTGTGACATACCCAATGTTAGAATTCATTTTATAATTTCACAACTCAGTG
This sequence comes from Acomys russatus, assembly GCF_903995435.1. Taxonomy (NCBI): domain Eukaryota; kingdom Metazoa; phylum Chordata; class Mammalia; order Rodentia; family Muridae; genus Acomys; species Acomys russatus. The sequence goes on along the minus strand of NC_067157.1, from coordinate 47,614,404 downwards.
TTGAAATTTTTAAAAAACTAACAATTGGAAATGTATCTTGTAAGTTTCTCTATGTTGATTATGTATGCATATATATCTATTGTAATTGTAATTAATTTATAGAAGGATACGTGGGGATACTTATTTTCCTTGAAAGATTTATAACACTGTATGTTGTTCCTGATTAAAAACATATCATTCCTTGAGAAAATTTTCTAGTATCTATCTTAGATTTGAGGTATAAAGCATCTTATCTTGTCACATTGTCTTCTACTCAAGATATGTTAAATTTTAGTGAGTAGCAAATTCTATTGAGATTATAAGATTAGGCACATATGCCTAAAATTACTTCTGAGACTAATTTTGTAAGAAAGTAATTTTACTAGCTTTCACTATGATGATTGTTTTTGCATCAAGTATTTTAGCATAATAATTCTTATTTTATGAAAAAAATCTATCGTGATTTCTTAACAATAATAAAATCAATTGTATTAACGTTATAACATGCTATGCCAGTAACCTTTCACAAAGTGTGCTAAACATTTCTGACTGAAAGAATGGCTAGTAAAACACACTGGGAAAAAAAAACACAAAACAAAACGAAACAAGGGGAGTTGTTCTGATGGCAGTAGAGGATAAACTACAGTCCTCACTAAAATACTCACCTAGGTAAGGGTGTAAACACATTTTACAGATGGATCAAAATACATACTGAACTGACTTAAAAGATGTCAACCAATGCAATCAAGTCTGGATGGAGCGGATTCATCCTAACCCTGATTCAATTTGTTGAAAGGCTCTATGGATAAAGCCTGTAAGGAGCAAGAGGGTGGGGTGGTGAGGCAGGAGCTTTCCTGGTAATGAAAATTTTACATAAAGAAAGATATTATACCATGCATTTTCTCTCATAGCAGAATCAAAACTTAACTACACACACACACACACATACACACACACACACACACCCCATATGCTGAGCTCATCCTACTGAGGTTGTTTTTACTCAATAAGAGTGCCTTCTTCCAATTTTGTAAATCTAACCATTTTAATCTTTCCTTGACAAAAGTTCTATACATTTTCTCAGTAGATGAGGAAAATATCTAGATGAAAAGAATGATGAGCTCTAGTCCCCCTATTTGACCCCTTCCCCTTTGGTGGGGAGGCCTGATGGCATTCAGAGGAAGGGGAAGCAGGCTATTGGATGAGACCTGATAGGCTGTGATCATATGGTGGGGGAGGAGGTCCCCTCTGTCACAGGCCTAGGGGAGGGGAATAGGGTGAAAGAGGGAGGAAGTGGGAACAGGAAGATACAAATGAGGGGACAACAATCAGGATGTAATATGAATAAATTATTTAAATTTTTAAAAAAGAAAGTATTAATTTTTTTTCAAGCCAGCAAATTAATTGACTGACTTGCTATTGGCTGCCTGATAGTATTGATTTAACTCTAAGACAGAGGATATGCTGAAGTCTACCCATACACAAAAATTATTCCACCGTATGTGGTTTAATCTTCATTTGAAGAAAACATCACTCAGGCAATTAAATTAATGATTAAACTCATGGAAACTGACACAGTTTCCACTGTGATAATGTGAGAGTGAACCTTCATTAAGTTTGTATTAAATATTTTGCAGTTATGTGCTAAAAAGAATGTGAGCTCACCTACAGTTAAAAGTATTTTGGTTTTGGCTATCAATGTTAAATCTAGCAATTAAATATTATACGCAGTAGTATTTCAATATTTTATGGTGTGTGTGTGTATGCATGTGTGTGCGTGCGTGTATGTGTGTCTTCATGTGTGTGTGTGTATCAGATGTGCAGGTGCCTGAATGGCCAGAAGAGAGTGTAGAATTCTCAGAACTGGGAGTTACAGAAGATTGTGAGCTACATGACTTGAGTACTGGGACCCAAATTCCTATTCACACCGAAAGAGAAGCAGCAGCCTTAACCACTGAGCCATCTCTAGCTCTTCAGCTAACATTTAAAATGTAAATTTCTTTTCAGACATCTTAATGGTTTGTTCTCTCTAAGGAGAGTCCTGCATTTGTGGTATCCATGTCTTTGTATTGAGTACTTTGACATCTTGCTTGATTAGAAGCTGGCTTTTCTTGCAGATTGTTTTAAACAGGGCTATAACAGTTTGACTTAATAAATAAGACTTAACCGACTAGCAATTAAGAAAAGCTTCCTTTGATGTTGCTAACCCTCATCACTGAAACTGTTGCCAAGGTTACAGATAACAGGCTCTCTGCTGCCAAGCTTACAAAATAAAGTCAACACTTGGAAGCCTTTGGCCTCACTGAGAATTTCTTCCTCGCATTTGTTAATTACAAAATCGTGACAACAAAGTTGAAAGCACACAAGTGATTGAGTAAACATCTGAACTGCAGAGAGAGACACACGCCAGCACCTTAGCGACACTTTCTTTGTCTTGAGCTGTGGAGTTGTTGTTGTTGTTTTTTCACTTATACAAAAGCACACATGGGGCATGCCCCTCCATTTTCTCTCGATGACGTGTGGCATAAACACAATGGCTTTGCTTGGTTTACTAAAACATTCCTCAGGCACAGGGAGTTCTACCTAAACATCGGATACATCAGATTTAAAAAGCATGCATCACCCATATCTGCCCACCAGACTTCAGAAAGATGGATCACTTTTCATCATCTGCTGGGTCTCTCCACTGTAGTTTTCCCTAGAATAAAAGAAACCCATTTCTGTCTGCAATGCAGAACCCATCGGCACTGTGAAAAACAGTAATTTGTGTGTGCGTTGCTTACAGGCACTCCTTTGCACTGCCTGACTTCAGCAAGTATTTTTGTGGACTACGTTTTCTGAAACACAAAGCCATATGCTACCATTCATTCTTCCCTGTCCCTTTTCTTGCTTTTGTGTTTTCTGGTAATTTTAGATAATCATTTGTGCTGAAGAGGTTCGCTGAGAGAGAGATGCAGGAGAGCAGAGTGATCCTCAAAAAAGAACACTCCGCTGGGCTCAGTGCCCAGGCAGAGGGAACCGCCTTGCTACTGTGGACCATGTCAGGAAATTCCGGTTGCCAGGCTTCAATCAGGATAAGAGGGTTTCCATTGTCAGGAGTCATTTCCAGCCTATACTCTTCCCTGATTCCTCAGATGCAAAATGTTCTGACTTACCACAGAAGTCTGTGGATGAAAGGTTCCAGAGGAAAATGTCTCATATGTGTTAAGGATTCACCAAGGCTAACTAACTAACTAGAACTTGTGTGACTGAAGAGAATTGGAGCGTTGTAGATCTGAAATAACTTAGCCTATTTTTCTCCACCTCTTTGTTGACTTAATAATCTATCAGGTAAGCACTCGGGGAATATATTAACAGGCCACTACTACCCAGCACTTAAAGACTAAGAATATCAGCCAGGTGCTGTGGTGCACGCCTGTAATCCCAACACTCAGGGAGGCAGACACAGACAGATCTCTATGAGTTCAAGGCCAGCCTGGTCTACCAAGCAAGTCCAGGACGGCCAGGGATGCACAGAGAAAGCCTGTCTTGGAAGCAAACAAACAAATAAACAAAATCATCAGATAGCAACTAAGGACTATGTCAGAGCTGTCTCCCATACTGCTGAAAATACCTACCTGATGTGCTACGAATATATTATTTTCAACTCTGTGTGTGCATGAATGTGAGGGTATGTGTGTACTTATGCAGGTGTGCATGTGTGTGCACGGAAAAGAAAGCCAGGAGACAGGCTAAATTGTCATTCTTCAGGCATTACCCTCCTACAAACTAGGTCTCTCATTGATCTGAGTCACACCAAGTTGGAAAAGCTGGCCAGTCAGCAAGTTCCTGCTTTCAGCCTGTCTCCTCCTGCACAGTGCTTGGTTTACAAGCACATCCTAACATGCCCTTTCTTTTTCACAATTGAACTTGGGTCTCACACTTGGAAGACAAGCAATTTCTAACTCCTTCCACCAACGTATTTTTAAAGTACCTCAGTTTGTGACTTTCTTTTGTTTTGCTAACATATTGGTTTTTCGAGACAAGGATTGTCTGTGTAGCATTGGCTGTCCTGAACTTGCTTTGTAGACTAGGCTGGTCTTGAACTCACAGCGCTCCTCCTGCCTCTGCCTCCCAAGTGCTGGGATTAAAGGTGTGTGGCACCACCGCCTAGCACGTTACTATATTTTTAAAAGGTTCATAAAACTATTACCCATATTTGACCACCTCCTCTGGGTGGGGAGGCCTGAGGGCACTCAAAGAAAGAATAAATGGGCTACCAAGATGAGACTTGATACCCTATGATTATATAGAGGAGAAGGAGGTCCTCCTCGGTCATAGACCTAGGGGAGGGGAATAGGGTGAAAGCGGGAGGAAGGGAGGAAAGGGAGGATACAAGTGATGGGATAACAATTTAGTTGTAATCTGAATAAATTAATAAAAAATAAAATAAACTATTACCACATGAGAATATGGTATTTGGGAGTGATCTGAACCCATGCCCTCTCAGATTTGATTCCAGAATAAATTATCTTATGATCTATAAGGTGAGAACTGGGGTTTTCATCAACAACTGGGGAAAAAGTGACTCCACATGGGAGGTTTCTGAATACTTGGTGGCTAATAAGCAGGAAGATCAAGTGCCTGGTGACAAGAAGGGGTCAAAGAAGCAGACTAAACTGCAATGTCCCCCAAAGGGCTGCACAATCAACAAGCAAGTGACCCCAAAGGACCGCTGGCAAGTCAAGCTCTAAGTGACTCAAAGATGCAAGCTTCTTTCTTCTTTATAATTCTATTTGAAACTCTTTCCAATTTTTCAAAACCTTGGGCTGGAGAGATGGCTTAGAGGTTAAAGCATTGGCTGCTCTTCCAAAGATCCAGAGTTCAAGTCCCAGAACCACATGGTGGCTCACAACCATCTGTACTGAGATCTGGTGCCCTCTTCTGGCATGCAGGCATACATGCAGATGAAACACTGAATACGCAATAAATAAATACATTTTCAAAAATTAATGCTTCGGTGCATTATTTTTACTATAGGACTGCTGATATAAAGATGTAATCCTAGTCTCAGAAAACACATGATACAGCTTCGTGATGATTAAATACTTTCTCTAAAAGCAACCTCCACGGGTAGAAGCTCTTCTCTTGGATAGTAACAAATAGCAACAAAACAATAGCTAAGCTCGCTGTAAGTTGTTAATCGGTCCATTAAAAAAGCCTATCACACCCAACTCTGGAAATACATTGATAAGTGTGTTGTTATTTTGTCTTTTAGACTCCCACAGTGAGAATTTGTGAAATGTATTGGTTCCTGGAAGATAAGAGTTGTATAACAATCAATTTTTTTCTACCATGTGCTTCTAAGACAATCATAAAAAGTGGTTTTATCTCAGATAATATTATTGCTACTACTATACTTTAAAGGCTGTTATAGCTTTATTAAAAATATCCATGGCCTATTAGAAAACAATGCAGATGTGATTTTCATATTTGGAAACTTAATGTAGATTTGATGTTCCTGTTGGGAGGTGTAATGCAGATGTGATTTTTTTTTTCTCTACAGTGTATTTTTTCTATTGTTTTTTGGTTTGGTTTTAGAATACAATTTTGTCCTTCACTAGTAAAATATTAAGAGCCCACTTCGTGTTTTCTGTACATGACAGGATTATTGTACCATGAACCCTCAGTAGCTGTGATTGCTTGCACCAGACCTGCTCAAGATCAGGCAAGTTAATACTCCAACAAAGAGGGGAAAGGGTTCAAAAGCCTCCCCTCAACCTGAGAAGCTATGGATAGCCAATAGCTTCCAGGAGGCAAAGTCAGTTTCCTTGGAGTGTGGTGTTTGGAATCTGGCCATGTGCCAGTGCGTAGCCTTTTGCTTGTGCTTATAGGGGCAGCACTGCTTGCGTTTAGTGAGTTACAGCAGACAAAAAAGGGACATGAAACTGGGAGAGGATTCTGGGAGATTATGAGAAGTGGAGAGTAGTGGGGGATGAACATGATCAAAATACATTATGTACACATATGAAATTCTAAATAAATAAATTTGTCTAAAAAATCAAACTGTAAAAGTAAGAATTCATGGTTAAGAATTAAAAACCAACTGGTTTTCATTCTTTTCCTTTACTTTTAAAGTTTTTTTTTAATGATTTCATAAATATTTGATTCTGATTTCCCTCCCATTTGTGTTCCCTTCCCCCTTCCTCCAAACCTCTTCTTCCCAAATGCCCCTCTTTGAAGGAGAGATAAACCTGTTTTTGATATGATCCCAAGTGTGGGATGGAAATAGTCTTGTAAGAACAGATGAGGTTAATCCACTAGAAGGCAAACCACCTCGTGCGGGAGTCTGATTGTTGCCATCTGAAAAGATCCCATGAACAGACTCTGGGAGGAGATATATAAATGAGCCCAGAACTGGAGGCGGGGCCTTTGGAGAATTGGGATAGTTTTGGCTGTTCATCGCTCCACTTCAACACTACCTAGAGAGAACTGCTTGAGGGAAGGCTTCGAGGCTCCGGGCTCCTGCTGGGGTTCCAGGTTCTGGTTTCTCCAGGTTCCAGCAGAAGAAATCCTGCTGATTACACCAGGAGAATTTTTCCTCGGAACTGATATCCTTACGGTTTTGTTATTCTTTAATCCTCTTTTCCTATTGTTTTAGTTAGTCAGGTTATAAGGGATATACGCTCAGTTAATAAGTTTGTAATAAAATATAATAGATTATGAAAACTGAACCTACACCTCTTTACCTTTGTATCTCGCTCACTGGCCCACAGCAATTAATTAGTGTTTTCTACATGAGCATATTTAGGGGGCTTGTTTGCTTGAGGCCATGACTGAGGACCATGACTCCCCATCCCCTAGGACTCATAATTACCTATATCTCCTCATGGAGGGATGGGGCCTCGTAAGTCTATTCCACATAGATGCTATATTGGTGGGTCCTGTGTTGTATGACACTAGTGCAGGCAGTCACTGCTGCTATGGATCCATATGTCATGTTTAGAAGATAATTTTCCAACACTCACCTCTATGCTACTCTTTCTTCCTCCTCTTTCACAGTGTTCCTTGACCCTTAGAAAGGATGATGTAGATGTCTTGTCTGTGGGTGGGTGGGCAGTCATCAGTCTCTTAGACCTTGCTTCTTTGCTGACTCCGCCCTTTTTCAATGAAGACACATAAGAAGTGACCTTCACACTCTACTCTTCCCTTCCCATGCTACATTTCTTGTGCTGCTGCGCTACTGACCAATTCTCATAGTGATCACTCGTCTCAGTGACCATCGCTGCACCCCTGCCATGCAGGCAGGTGTCACAATTGTTCCCATCTCCATGTGACTGATCTCAGTGCCCAGCACCAAAGACTCGCCTTGACAGACCCTTAGAACGTAGGTTCTGGCCACATTTCTCCCTGTTACTTTGTGATATGTATCCCCAACGATCTGCAATTTGTACCATTGAGAAACAGTTGATGATAAATCAAAACGAAAGAGGTTGCTTTCACACACAACCTTAATAGCATCCTCTGTTGCATGGCCTTGAGCAGCAGGCCAGTTAAATTTTGGCCCTTGATTCTTCTCTCTCCTACTGTTCCACATAAAAAAACATTAATGTTCTTTAAGTCTTTCATATTTTAGGGCACTCCCCATATGCCGCCCTCCAACCTCTTGTGTGCAGTATTCCACTCTTACTAGCTGAGGCTCATTCTTTAAGAGCATAGATTGGAACGCAGGAGAATTAGAAACATCTTTGCATCATCAAAATTTTCAGTTATATAGCTTTTGGCCTTACTTTATTTTAGATAGGAACCCACAACATGGCTGAAACAGAATTTTAACTTGAACTTTGAAGATACTACCATGAGGAGAACTCTCCTCCAGTAGTTTCCTATACGGCAGCTGTTAAAGATATAGTATCAGCTTATGGGATAAGGATTAAGGGAACAGAGCGCCTGTGAGAGGGTGGTGGTACAGGTTACCCTCAAAACTCATAGAAATGGGCACAGAATTGCCATACGTTTTTCCAGGAAAAAAAAATGACTTCTAGATGTACAAACTTAAGAAACAAAATTATATTTTCTAGAAAAAATCAGATAGCAAACTCATTGGCATGTTTCTTACTTACAAATACAGGCTAGGAGACTAGGAGATGCCTCAGTGGTGAGAGCCCTCACCGAACAAACAAAAAGACCAAAGTTTGAACTCCCAGAATTAAAGGAAATGTGAGATGGGTATAGGAACCTGGCTGTAATTTTAGCCTCAGAAGGTAGAGCAAAAGTAACTAGGGTCACTCACTTGATAACCTCTGGCATTGGTTGGGAGAGTTTCCCTTCACAGATAGGTGGGAAAGCCACCAAACACAGTCACTGCACACACTTGTGTGCTCAGCCATCTGAAAACACGAATACAGTGACATGCATGCTGCACACCACACATGATATGTATATAAGAAGGGAAACATAGCTGTTACGTGCTGTATGTCAAGAATGCGGAGCACCTGTAGCTGATAGACAAATTTGAGTTCTGGGAAAGGGCTAAGTCCTTTCCCAAGAGACTAGTGTTGACAGCTGGTCCTGAAAGTGAAATCATTCTCCCCTTGACAGAATGCTATAGATTTGAGCCACAAATGAACATCGTGGGTGAAAAAGAGTAAGAATAATGATTAGCACTTTCCACCTCAGGAAGGCAAATCCCCACAGACACACGATCACCACACACTTGTTTCGAAAAAGCAAGCAGCCCACTCTCTGTGTGATTTGGAAAGAAAGAAATGAATAGGATGTTTGCACCAGTCGCGGGGCCTGGATGAGAATTTCTTTTGCAAAATAGAATATTTGGGTTATGAAATAGTTTGTGTTCCCTGTCACAATAAAGAGAAAAGAAGAATAAGAAGTAAGTTCATATAGGGAGTAATGTACTGGAGTGGGTGGGAAGCACAGATCATAGCACTAAAATGGAGCCAATGGTGGGAAGGAAATCCAGGGGATGCAGGTTAAGACGTGACCAGTGATGAGACGGCAGAAAGCACAAAGGAAAGGAATTAACAGTTCCACAAATCACATCTGAGCTTCTTGTAGAAGAAATAAGAAGTAATAGTTTAGAAATAATAACAAAAGATATTAGTGTTATTTTCCCAAGACAAGAATGGTTCGGCTCTGTGTAAGAGCTCTCTGTTGCACAGCGGCTTCTGAACTGCGAGCTTACATATTCACATATCTCAGCTAACAGCTACTAAATAAAAATGTAGAACTCCCGACCCCAGTGGCTGCAGCAAGAGATGGCTCCTTTGTTTTTCTGCTGCACTTTTGTGGACCCACTGGTACCGTTCTAGAGAAGTTAGCAGGAGCCAGCTAGTGTGGATGGATGAGGCAGGGAGTCCCTGCTTCACCGTGAGTGTCTGGGATAAATCTGGAAAACAACGCTTTTCTGCATCTGGCCTTGGAGAGCAAGGCTGAGCAGCTGTGGCTGTTGTCTCAGGGTCACCCTCCCAAAAGCAGCAAAGACTCCATGGAAAATAACTTGGGTCCTCACTTCTGTTTTACCCGTGAGCTTCCCACCCATGTGGTGAAGCTGCTCAGGTCTGTACAGTGAGGCCAACAAGAACTGTTATTTATCATAGGGCCTCTAATCCTTAAATTCAAGTCCTGCTAGTAGCAAGAAGGAGTGCTCTTTGCTTTTATTTGCTAAGAAATGTGCATTTGTGCATTGATTTAATGACTTTATTAAATTAATCTTTGACATCCTATTTGTAAATAAATGTAATCCATAAATAGGATTATTTGCAAAGGATATAGATGGAATTTTGTCCTCACTGAACAAAGAAAAAAGTTTCTGAGTTCTATTATTCCCCCCCCCCCGAGATATTATTTTTCCTTTTCCTACTGATTCATTTACTTCTAAATATAAGGTATGTGATTTCTCTTCAGCGAGGCTTAGAATTATGTCACCTCTGTGACTCACCACTCATCTCATGCAGAAGATAGGCAATTTTGGTTAAATCACTCTCGAAGTAATAACCCTAAAGGCTTCTTTTCTGGCTTTCAGAAAATCTGAAGAGCGTTGACCTGCTAATGAAATACCATTTATGTAACAATCCCTAGGTCTCTCATGAGTGCCTCCAATAAATCAGATTCAATAGCATGTAAAAATGAAAAGTTCTGGGTAAAAAAAAATATATTAAGATTCCCAGAGTGAAGAGCGTCTGTGTGCTGCATCTCCTTAAAGCAATTATTAGGGCCAGGTAGGCAATTAGTGTCATTTATAAAAGAAAAAAAAATGTTTGTGTTGGGAGACAAAGAAAAAGAAATGGATGCCTCCATATGGTACAAATACTCTGGGAGACTTATGAAAATGCTCCTGAGAGTAAAGGTGAATTATTTTTATTTGAATATGAACTTACAGTATCTCAAATGACATCCAGCAAGGGAAGCATAACTTTTATTGATAAGAAATAAAATGTAATATATCAAATGAGCAAAGTTAGTACATTCTGAAATAAGGATGTTATCCCCAATAGGGCTATCTAATGTAGCCACTTGATGTGTCAAAAAGTATGCAAGCTAAATAAATAATATTTGAAGCCAAGGAAAAGGAACTTCAAGCTGCAGATGACAGCAAGAGAAATAGTAAGACCCCAGCAGAGGACGTGAAGTGCCAACGTCATTTACTGAACTGCGTTATGCAAAGACTCTTTGAATATGGTATTACATTCCGGTCAGGATCGAAATTCTTATTGGCAATTACTAGCTGATTGACAGTGTCCTAGTACACATTTCTACAGGATGTGAATTAACAAAATCAAGTTCTTACCTGGAGCTAAGCTGATAACAGATCTGAAGGCACATGGTCCTTCTCAAAGGTTCAATGCCTGTTTAAGAATGATGCTTTGTGCCTTCAAAGAAGAATAAATCTGTGGGTGGATTTTGAGTTTATCCAAGAAATGATAGGAACAAAACTTTCACCATGAAGAGCTTGATTTTTAAATGTGGTTTATCACACACAATTCAGGATCACAATTATATTATTCCTCAATGTGTGATAGTCATCATCTGTTTTGTGAGACTTTTCTGTTTTACTTATTAATTAAATTTTAATATTTCATTATATTTTATTTTTTTATACCCCTTCTTTTGAGAATGCATTCTTTCTTCCTCTTCATGTGACTTTCACTATTTTGATAAATGGCTATGATTTGTTTTGTTATAAACTACACATATATTTGTAACATGTGCGAGATGGAACTTGCATACTTGTTGATTTTGCTTTAAAAAATAAGAATCTATTGACAATTCTTAGCATTTTAAACTCAGCACCATATTTCTAGACAGTTATAATTCCATTCTCCAGTGCCATTGGACACAGAGCTCTTTTTGTAAATAAGGCTGTTACAGACTTAATGATGCTAAGGTGAGGTCAGTGTGAAGGACCCTAATGGAGTTTGTTGACATCCTTACAAAAGGAAAAATGAAGGACTCATGGGTACAAACAGAACATGAGGCGATGAGGGAGAATAAGATGGGTCGGCATGCCTATCAGTCAGAGCAAAGCCCTGGGAGTGAATGGGTGTGAGGTTCTCCTTTAAAGCCTTCCAAAGGAAGCCAGAGCCCATAGATGCCCCGGTGTTGCGTTGCAGGCTCTGGAGTCACGAGACAATACCTTTTCACGGATGCTTTATTACAGCATTTACTGCCATCTGATAGGGCAGCCATGTGATTACCTAAAGAAATGATAATCTGGCCAATATGCCTGTGTGTGTCTTTCTAGTGTGTGCTTGGTCATCTGTCTGAGTTCTGTGTCAAGGGACAGGATGCATGTGATCAGTTCTCTGAAAAACAGCTGCTGTCTTGGAATTTCTACTTCCATTCACACTTCCACAACAGTACAGTGAAGATGCCCAGTGCCTAAATCTCTGTGAGCCTTTTGAAATGTCTATCTTGGCAGGCGCTTGAAATCTTTGCTGCATTTTATTTCTGGAAATCATATATCAGAACAGCAGAGTTTTAAGACTCAAGAGAAGCGTGGCTGTCCACATGCAGGAACTACGTTGTAAGTAGCTTCTCCCACTCCTTTGCTGTCTGTAGTTTTATGTTATATTTCAATGAATGAAATGGAGGATATGAAGTCTGTTCCCAACACCCATGTCTGGCAGCTCATCCTGTAACTCCAGCTGCAGAAAATCTGATCCCCTCTTCTGGCCCCTACAGTTATTACAATTGTGTGTATGACATAGACATAAGTAAAATTTTTGGAAGTGTTTGAAATAGAACCATAGGGTTATTACTTGGAAAGTCTGGGAGTAGCTTACATCATTATCTAGTGTATAAATTTGTCATTTAGATAATCTAGTTATTCCTTAAACTCTCTGATGAGCATGCGTTTTGTAGCTAATAAGTATGTACTTACAAGTTTCTTTGTATAGTATGATTTTTAGAATTATTAATATAAGTAACGGCTTATCCCATTTTTGTAAGTTCAGCATCTTAGCAATACTGATTTCAAGTGATAATTAAGCAGTGAGATGTTTTATGGTTTTCATTAACCTGAACACACATTGTCTTATTCACATTAATGTTCTGTCGGCTAGATTTAATTAGACTTTCAAAGGGGAAAGGGGAAAACAGTTAAGGTATAAATTTTACCCTACCCTTTTGTAAGCATTATTTTCTTAACAGCACACTGGATAGTTCTGGTGGATGTGTCACTGAAGGTGACAGCAGCTGTGTTCAAGTACTCATGGGAATACCTATCTTAGAAGTGTGACATGTCACACAGCATCACTGCCAGCAAAACGACCCACGTTCAGGTAGGAAACCCACAGTTGGGCAGTTGGTCAAAGGATCCATCCATCCACAGGAGCCAGATCCCACTTGCTGTATGCTTTTGGATTGGTTGCCTGAAAGCGGGGCTACAACCCCTGCCCTGGTTGTCATCCTTTCAGGGATCACTCTCTATTCACAGATGAGTTTTGCATACTTTGACTGCGTGGCTCTCACTTGCTGCTTTATTCTTTCTAACCAAATACATGGACGGAGAATGTCAATACCTGGGCCATATGTAAAATTGGAACCCCCAGCCCAACACAGTCAGGGAGAAAATAAATACTTCCAGCTTCCAACCCTTCCCTAACCCCATGTGGAACTAGCTAGAGAAAGATGAGTGTGCTCCCTCTACCAATCACATAAGACCTAGCTAGCCCATCCCTGTCTTCCCATGCCAAGGGCCTTTATGTGGTACCCGTAATCCTCCATTTCCTCCTACTGAATTTTCCCAGCTCCTCTGCCTGACTTTGAGTCTCCACCAAACTCTCATGACGTTACCAGCCGTGATGGACCTGCTCATCATAGATGAAGAGCCTGTGTTTGTTCTCATGAAGGCAGTCCTTATCTAACTCCCCACTAACCAGGATCCACAATCAAGCATTAGCAACACCCAATGACCAATCAGGAAACTTTCCTGCCCCAACACCTTTAGGCATGTTTGGTCCTGGGGTCAATGGGCATCTGTTACAGTGTTGCCATGTTGCATTGAACACTCAACCTGCTAGATCAGCAAAGAGAGAGCTAGAATAGTGGCAGAAACAATGTGTCTTCATTACAATAAGCAGAAAGGAACCAGTTTATAGAAAGAGAATGGGGAGCTGGTGGGGAACTCCAGTTGTTGATTAGTTTGTCTCTGTCTGCTGAAAGCCAGAGTGATTGATGGAAGAAACCTATGACATGACAGCAGCATGGTCAATGGAATACAGACTCCCAGCAAGTTCAAGAGAACCAGATTATTGGGTGACGCTAGGAGCATCTAAAATGGATGTAGAGAAAGGAAGTGCAGAACACTAGTCTTTCCACTAGATTTCTAAATCTTGGGAACTGCGAGGAGCCACAATCATGGACAGCCAAGTTCATGAACCCATGCCATCAGTAGTCCTACGATGACACTCCAACTGGCTTTGGTGACTTCACCCATCCCTGCCTGCTCTTCCTTCTTCTTAGCCTGTTTTCTTCAGCATATTAGACTGGCAAGGCACCATAACAAATAATATCTATTAAGTTGCTTAACCAAAAGGCCTTATTACGTTCCAATTCCAGAGGATGGAAGTAAGGAATCAGCCATATAGGTTTCCTGCAAGGCTTTTCTTCTTAGCTTGTAAATGGGTTCCTTATGGAATTGACAAATAATGTGAAGAGTAAAGAGGGGAGAACATCTCACCCTATGTGAGCAAAAAAACACAGGATGAAAGCATGAACAGATCGAAATCTCTAGAAGACACCTTCACCCAAAACCACAACTCTCTTGCCTGTTCATGTTACACACATCTGAGATACGTTCCACTGCTGTCCCAAAAGATGGCAGATGGCAGTTAAACCTGGAGCAGTAAGCTAGCAGATTTTCAGAAATTTTTCTTTCGGTGAAATAACTACACATGAAGTTGCTAAATAATGAATATTAAAGTGAATTCTGGCACAGTTAATTCATTTACTCCACAAGTAATCAAGCTGAAGTGTGTAAAGCACTGAGTAAAGGAGTTGAAATGTAGAAATAAATAAAGGAAATAAAAACTCCACGTGACACAGAACTCAGCTTAATGACAACTGTGTAAATGATAGCTTCAGTAAAAGAGATTTAAAATTATTACCTTCCAAGTTGTACTGTGTTAAAGCCTAAGGCCAAATAACTGTTTTTCTAATAAAGCAGAAATGAGCTTGAATAAAATTCAGAGATGCCGCATTCAACATGCGCACTAATGTATTCCTCTCAAACAGGCTTCTGACGACATTCCAAGTGGCATGCACAATTTTAATGTCAAAGAAATGATGACAGAGGTGCAGGAGGAAAATTCATGTTCGCTTCATTTAATTTATCCGACAAGCTGCAGCAGGAAAGATTAGTCTTGAAAGATCAAATGGAGAATGCTGGTGCTCAGCTGATTGTCAGCTTTTAAAAAGGTAAGGCATTCCTAATGTTTTTATCAGAGCTACAAAAACCATTTACATAGATATTTATGAAAAGTTTTGAGGTTTTGTAAAAGTTATACAAGGTCACTGAAAACTGACACAACTTATAAGACTCAAAGACCAATAAGTTAATGGACTGTGTCCAAATAAAGATCCAAAGCTATTCACATGAACATAATATGGATTTTATAAATTTGTGTATAGAAAGGATTTCAGTGTCTTGGACAAGTGTAGTAGTTGGCAAGCTAATTCTAAGGTTTAGATAAAAATACGAAGCACATTAAATGACTAATAACTCAGATAAGAAAAGCTAAATTGAAGGATTTAAACACCACAGTTAAAAGATATGAGGCCACAATAATTATGATGATATGAATTGGACCAACATTTGGAAAATGAGGTAAACAGAGTGTCTCCAGATATAAACTTACACATAGTGAATTGATTTTTGATAAAGATGACAAGAATATTCAATAATAGGAAAAGATATTAACAAATATTATTTATTATAAAAAAATTTTAAGCTGTGAAAAAAATTCCACCCATTTTACTAGTCTGTTTTGAGGTGCTTTAATAAAATGCCCCTGGCTGGGTAATTCATAAAGTTATTTGATGAGGAATGAAATTCAAAAGGTGGAAAAGTCCAAGCAGCGTGGCCCTGGCCTTCAAGTGGGGCCTCTGGCTCCACCACAGAATGGAAAGTGACATCTATTGTGGAAGCAACATGGGAAAAATGGAGCGACCACAGAGGTCACACAGTAAGACAGGAAGGCCAGAGGGTGGACAGAGTCCAGTGCTCTTCCTTTAGAACAACTCCTCTCAGAGGAGCTGACTAGAATCTCATGAAAGCCATTTATCCATTTCAAACGCAGCAGCCCCTTCTTACTAGGCCTCCTTCACACTACACCATTGCCTCTTACACTGCCACACAGGATACGACTCATCCAACATGCAAGCCACCTCCACACTAGAGCATGTCACACCCTTTCAAACCATACTTCACCTTATAACATAAACAAGGGATTATCCAGGGTAGATCATAAACTTACATGTGTGTGATAGAACTATAAAAATTTTTAAATTAAAATCTTGTATAAGAGATGGAAAACCATTTCTTAGAGAAAAGATTAATGAAACAAATTGGTTTTAAATAGAGAATCCAAAGTAATAGGAGAACAAACAGTAGATTAATAGGGAGGTAGATAGTGATGATGATTGAAACATTATAGATAGATAGACAGATAGATAGATAGATAGATAATTGATTGGTAGATAGATAATTGAATAATAGATGATAGATAATTGATTTATAGATACATGATAGATAGATATAGATGATAGATAGGCAGACAGATGGATAGAGATAATGGATGACAGACAGGATAGACAGAAGGAAAGATAGGAACTCTCTCTCCTCCTCCTCCTCCTCTTCCTCCTCCTCTTCCTCCTCCTCCTCCTCTCTCCCTCTCTCCCTGTGTGTCTCCTTCCTCTCTTCTCTCCATCTGGCTCTCCTTCCCCATTTTACCTCAGCTTTGTTTTTAAGACCTAAAAACTCGTTAATTCATTCAGCAGACAGAATGATCGAGATTTTTCAGGACAGTGTCCATTACGTACTAATGGCAAACTACCTCTGCAGTGACTCTAATGTCACAAATAGAAAAGCTGCACATTTTGAACAGGTTAGAAATAACATCAAATACACCCCCCCAAGAGGCTGGAAAGAGAGTTTCACACATATGCAAAGCTTTCCCATACAGATATGTTGACCTGAGTTTGGGTCCCCAGAGGCCCCATAAAACCTGAGGGCAGTAGTACATGTTATGCCCACATTACTAGATCCCCAAAGACCACCAGGAGTCTGAAGCTGTGTGCAAAAGCAAGGAGCCTTTATTCAAGCTCAATCTAAGACCCTCCAACCTCACCAATGCAACCCAGAACTGTCCTTAGGCAGGGTTTTTGTTGTGGAACGGGAGTTTCCAGTTTGGCAGTTACAAGATTGGTTGACATTTAGCAAGGTTGAGTTGGCGCTAGGGGAATTGGTCCAGCCTGATGGCAAAATGCTTAAACAATCAATCTATAACATCTGGGGACATTAGGTACTTGATTGGTTCTAGCCTAGCACGGTTCTGTCCTGGAACAGTTTGTGGTTTTCCAGAAACAGAGGTGAACTTAAGGACAGGCTCAAGATGGTGCCTGCTGGCAAAATGGAGTCATATTATCTGGGGCTCTTCAGTGTACATGCTTATATCCCAGCACTCTTATTGAGAGATGAGATGTAGAAACAAGAGAATCCCCAGAGGGCCAAAGGTCAGCTCTCCTGGTGTGTCTAAGAGAGATCCTTCCCAAACAAGGTAGAAATTGGGGACCAACACTTGAGGTTGTAGTCTGACCTTGCACTGTGCTGCGGCATGTGTATTGTCACTCTAACACACACACACACACACACACACACACACACACACACACACACACACACACAAACTCATCCTTTTCTGCCACCCCCCCAGAAAGTTTGCAAAATGAATTACATGAAAGTAAATTTTTTTCACTTACCAAAATAAAGGCTTGAAAATAAGAAGTTAATCTGCAGGGTGAGAGAATACAGTGGCAGTACTCAAATGTTTCCACAACGTGTACTGAAATCATGGCAACTAACACAGGAAATAAAGAGAGATTAATTAACACATTACATTTAACACCACCACCACCACCACGACACTGATATCTGGAAAACATATAAAGAGCTCCTACAAGCTCACACAGCTGAATAACAGTGGGCATAAGCCAGATCGTACCAGGTTTTATGCAGGGCTTACAAATTCCCCATAAGTACATCTTATCTTATTGAGAACAAAGAAAGAAAACCTTTTATACCCCTAGAGTACAGCCATGAAATTAAAAAGCTGAAGGACTCTGAGCTAGGAGAATGACAAGCAGAATTGATGAAGGATGAATCGAAGATAGTGCAGCCGTGATAGAATATTCTTTAATAATTAATATGAGATAAATTTTCATATTTAGGCATTTACCACAGAAAATGAAAACATAGATTAATACCGAATCTAAGTGAGTGTCATCAAATGTTGTCACTAAACTCAAGGCATCACTGGATTTGGAAAAATATTGCTTTGTGTTGTTGCCTATAGATTTGTTACATTCACACAATATGATTTCATTAATGCCAATCCCCGTGCATCAATACAATCATATTTTGTCACATGCAGGTGAAATGCTCATACACGTTGAAAAGAAATAAATAAAAAAATAAATGTTTAAGTAATTTGCTTGTTAATAGCTAAATCTATATGACTCGGAAAATATTGCATCAATTGTAGCTATATGTTAGAATTATCTAAGGACCCAACTTGTTAAGATTTTAATTCTATTATTATTAACTCTTACTCCTTCTCCATCTGCATCTACGGCATATGCACACCATTTGGGTAAAATATGGTTACTGCCCAAGTGAAAATCCATTCTTGCCTTAAAAACAAGTGTCAAGAGAGCCAGTTCTTTTACCAAGAGAGAATTTACCAATCAAAGAGGCCCAGAGACTGAATTTTAAAATCAAGAAGCTTGCCGATAAATATAAAGTAAGGGTGAAAAAGACACTATGTTTTTTATAGTTATTATAGTTGTGATATTTTAGGGAAAATAAATACGTGGGTAGTCAGTATAAGGATATGACTCAGCAGGTAGAAGAGGTGTTTGTGCATTCTTGACACCCTGAGTTCCATCTCTAGAATCTACATCAAGTTGGGAAAATAGAAACAAAAGTCGGCCTCTGATCTCATGCTTGTTGGAGCATGCAGGCACCTCCACACATATTGTATGCACACACACAATAATGCTAAATAATTTTTTAAAAATATTATACGTGTAGTTATTTCAAACTTTTAAGGAAACACATTTCCCATGGGTACTAGCTGTTTAGGACTCAGAGCATAAGGAGCAGAGAAATAGTTGACTGTGACATTAACAGAGAACATCGAGAAGATGTTATGTAAGAATAAAATCACACATCAGTGAAAAAAATGCATGTAACAGACTAAATAACATCAGCGCACGCAGAATCTACTCTTTGTTAAAAAGTATAACCCATAATGTCCCAAGACGTTAATTTGTTGTTAAGGCTTACATAATCTTTCAACAAATCTTTAAAAAGTCATAAAATAGATGTTTAAAATGTTATTCATTACAATGCAAGAAAAAAAGATTCATGGACCGTAGAAGGCTCTTGCTGAAGGAAAGGGTGTTTATGGTTTCATGCATATGTATGAAGAAGCTGTAGGTGAGGCATTTAGAAGTACTGTCATCTAGGAGTGATTAAAAGGCTGTGGTCTAGAGACAGGCTTCTGGCAAGGAGCTTCCGGCACTCGTACTTTCTCTATAACCTTAGGCAAGTTGGGTAACTGTCTCAACCCATCACAAGTCAGGCAGTAATGAGAGTGGTACATACAGTGCGGGGTTGCTGTTCACTTTAAATAAAACGGGAGACAAGTCTCTGGCTCTTAGTAAATGCTACTAGAATTTACCAGTGCAATTATCTTTCCGTGCTTGTGTCAGATTGAGAAGGCTTGGAGAAGACAGGAGACTCTTCTGATGTGCCACTGACGCCACTGTGGAATTCATGTCACTGAGTTTCCCGGAGGAAACACTGACATCGCTATCATTAGCTCTTATCGCGGGTAAACAAGGAGAGAAGCTGATTGCCTCGTTGGTGATAGGGAAGAGAGACAGACGGGACCCATCTGCTGCACACGAATTAGCTTGTGAGGCAGCAACCCAAGTAGCTAATAAGAATGGAATATGGTTCTTCTACAAGAACTCCAAGAACGAATCTAAGCAACCTCTGTATAAACACAGAGAGCTGCGGAGAGAAAAAATATTTAAAAATTAACACATATTTCCGCTTGGAAAGGGAGAAATGTGAAATTGCCTATACTGTAAAATATTCCATCCCCTAGTGACAAATCCTAAGTGCTCTGACACTGTGCCTGAGACCCGGAAGTAGAACTCTCCTCTCCTGAATTCTCCATTCCTTGGACTTCAGGCCTTCCGTCATTCATTCACAAAAAGCTTATTTGCTGAGAGTACCCTGCCTGACATCCTTCACAAACTAAGTAAATCCAGGACGTGCTGCAATTGTAGAAAGGCAGATGGGAAAACTAAGCTTCCGTTCGGTGGCTGACGAGCTGATGTGGACAGGTCGAGGGGAAAGATTAGGTACATAATTCATTAATCTGCACAGAGGAAACCACAGGGGTGAGGTTATCATATGACAAGGTAGGGTTCATGCGCTTATTTGGGGAGGGAAGGGGGGATTGTAGGTGTCTCTGGGCACCGGATATGATAGGCCCGGGGACCAGAAAAATAGCTTTAAAGAGATTTCCTTTAGGCCTGGTGAATAGGAAATAGCTTACGAGCAAAGTCTGTATAGCCATGCTGATATCTTCAATCTTTCTTTCTGACTTATGAGTCTCCTTAGAGAAACTCAGGTCAGAGACCATAAAGGGGATCTTCTGCCACTTTGTTGGACACTGTAAACAGGTGCAAGGTTATAGGGTATCAGCGTCGGCTCAGCTCTGAAGGTCTTAATCTTCAATGATCAACGTATTGAAGTGTAGGATTTTAGTGTGACAGTCTGTGGGCTCCATCAGAATTGACAAACGACCAATTCAAATATCAGTAGGAAAAGACACTATAGTCTGAAGGAAAAGCAAATGTCAGACTCCGCGGTGGTTGATCCCAGCTGCCAAACTGACTGAACCGGCAGTCACCTAGAGAATTGGTAATCTATACTTGCAGGCATGTGGGGTCTGAGGCAAGCATTTCCAGAAATGGCTGACATATGACTTGAGGAACTGAACAGGGAAAATCTGCCCTGAATAGGAATGAAACTATCTAGTAGACTGAGACTGTCTAGAAGTGAAAAAGAAACCTCTCGGTACGTACGCACCCTATGAAAAACACCGTGTGTGCGTGCGTGCGTGCATGCGTGCGTGGGTGCGTGGGTGCGTGCGTGTGTGCGTGCCTTTGAAGCTACGGGCATCAGACAACACATTCGCCAACCTTTGAACAGTGACTCTCCAAAGAACTTTCAGGCCTTCGTCAGCCTGGGAGCGAAGTGGTTCTCAATCTGCGGGGCATGACTCCTTTGGGGGCATTGAATGACCCTTTCATAGACATCTAAGAGTGCTGGAAAACACAGATACTTACATCATGATTGATAAAAGCAACAAAATTACAGTTGTGCAGTAGCAATGAAATAGTTTTACGGTTGGGGTCACCACAACACGAGGAACTGTACTGAAGAGTCACAGCCTTACGGAAGTTGAGAGCCACTGCTCTAGCTCTTCCAAGCTCTTTTACTTGAGTGACCAGTTTCGCCTCCTCTCTCACCTGAAATCTGCTACCGTGGCACTATCCAGCCTCTGGCTAGGTAGGCAAATCTGCTAAATTGCTTTCCTCACACACATGCACACACACGCACACACACATACACTGAAGGAAAGATAAACCTGTTTTTTAGGATCCCAAGAGTGGGATTGGAATGGTCTTGTGAGAGAACAGGTGAGGTTAATCCACTAGAAAACCAACCACCTCGTGGAGGCGCTTGATTGTTGCCAGCTGAAAAGATCCCATGAACAGACTCTGGGAGGAGATATATTAATGAGCCCAGAACTGGAGGTGGGGCCTTTGGAGACTTCGGATAGTTTGGCTGTCTCCACTTCGAGACACTCCTAGAGAGAACCACTCCAGGGAAGGTTTCAGGGCTCCGGCTCCTGCTGAGGTTCCGGGTTCTGGTTACTCCAGGTTCCAGCTGAAGAAATCCTGCTGATTACGCCAGGAGAATCGTTCCTCAGAACTGATATCCTTACGGTTTTGTCATTGTGTTCTTTAATCCTCTGTTCCTATTGTTTTGGTTAGTCGGGTTATAAGTGATGTATGCTCGGTTAATAAGTTGTTAATAAAATATATTGGTTAAGAAAACTGAGCCTACAATACACACATACACATACACACAACACATACACACACACACATACACACATATACAAACATACACATGCACACACATACATACATGCATAGACACACATACATACACAGTTTATTTGAAAATCAACCATATGTTAATTTTAAACAGCAACTGATTTGTAGGGTTAGAGAGCTGCAGCAGACATTAAAGAGCCTGCCAGGCATTAGGACCTCAGTTTGCTTCCCAGAGCCCAGGAGGATCCTTGGAGTTCGCTGACCAGTCTGCCTAACCTCATCAGTGAACTGCAGGTTAAGAAGAAACTTTGTCTCAAAGCAACAGGAAAGTATTCCTGAGGATGACAACTTGCTGTCACCTTCCAGCCTCCATACTCTTGTATGCACATGTAAACATACACCAACATACAGAGAGTGGGGGAGAGTGAGGGAGGGAAAGAGAGAGAGAAGGAGAGAGAGGGAGACAGAGGAAGGGAGGGAGAGAGATTTAAGCAAACACATTATTTCTGACATGGAAATGTATATCCTACAAACTCCAGACTTAACTGGGAGACAGGAGATTTTACAGTGCCTTCATATAAATACCACAAATGTCAGTGAGCCTAAGCACACATGAGAGCAGGATTTTTAGAGACAATTTTTTTCAATAGAATGAGGTGGAGGTGCTGGGAACACAGCTGTTTAAAGACCATTGCAAAGGAAACGTGCCACTCAAGAACACCAATAGCAGAGAAAACCTGCAAACATTGCATGAAATCTCAAGTGCTTCTGGACTCAAAGCCTACATCACTCCTCACTCAACTCCACTGAAATATTTTCTCTTCAGGCTAAATTTCAGGGTATTTTGAAGTGTTTTTGCTTGAGATATCTTTTTTTTTTCTTTCTTTCTTTTTTCTTTTTTCTTTTCTTTTTTTTTTTTTTTTTTTTTTTTTTTTTTTTTTTTTTTTTTTTTTTTTTTTTTTTTTTTTTTTTTTTTTTTTTTGTCTGTTTGGTTTGGTTTTGGTTTTGGTTTTTCGAGATAGAGTTTCCCTGTGTAGCCCTGGCTGTCCCAGAATTCACTCTGTAGACCAGGCTGGCCTTGAACTCACAGACATCCACCAGCCTCGGCCTCTCAAGTACCGGGATTAAAGGCACATGCCATCACCACCCTGCTCCTTGAGATATCTTTAAAAAACAAAATAAAATAAAAACTGGATAGCATGGCTCTGTAATAAACTAGAGAAAAGACTTTTCTTCTTCCTCTCAGTCCCATCCCCCTCCCGCCATGAGTCACCTTCTTAGGCATCTCAGAGGGTCTGAACGCCTGCTTCCCACTTGGGGACTGATATTTCAATCCTCTTTTGCATTTCAAACTGTGGATTGTTTCAAAAATTCCTGCCTCTTTCTTCTTTCAAAGGGGATGAATCACGCACAGTGGGATAGCGGTTAAATGTACAACGTTTGAAACACTTCATCTCAAAGGAAGGCAGTGTGCTCATCTCGGTGAACGTCACCTATTGCACTCTGGGAAGTCACCACCCACCACACCATGACAAAAGGTATACTCTCCTTTCTAATTTTCATCTCCCTCACTGCTGAAGAGTGATATTTAATACAGAGGTGTGTGTAAAGACAGAAATGTTACACGTTGACGTTTCCTGGCATGCGGCCAATTACCGGCCACTGGGGTCATTGCTCCACTCCCCTTCCCTAGAGCTTATTTTAATAGTCATGAGAGGCTTCTGCCTCTGCAACCATGCCAGGTGCACAGCTGAGTTCTGATGGTACAAAGTGCAGATAAACAAGATCTGAGAAGAGGTTGTGTGAGGATGCCGGATGGGTCTGAACATATCAGCAGAATCAGCCATCACATGTTGGGGATGATAGGCCATATAGGCAATGCTCACCCTTCTTGTCCAAGTCTACACCTTTAAGTCTCTGTCTTTCCCAGAGCTTGCATTTCACCAGAAACTAGCTGACCCTATTGTGAGTCAACAGTTAGACTAAAGCTAGATGAAGACAAAGCAAGATGCCCTGTGTGGCAGGACATTATGACCCTGCCTGGAATTCCCTGTGTTTTGAGAAAAGCCTGCAGCTGGGGTTGCTATAGCAATATGCTTCCCTTCCTTCTGACTTATAAAAGCTGCTGCCTGACTAATAAAGTTTGAGAGCTTGATCTATCAGACTTGCTCTCCTTCTTTGTGTCTTGCATTCTCAACAGTGACCGTCCTCCCGAGTTTTAGTCGAACCCCGCAGGTCAGGTCAATCACAGAAGACAGGTGCTGGGTCAGCTTGGGAACCTGTCTCTTTGGGAGCTGCTGCAGGGGGTCTGAGACTCTCCATAACATATGAAGGGATTCTGGGTTACTCAGCGTAATGCCATTTTACCTAGTTCAAGAAATGTCTCAACTCCCCACTGTCAAGTTCCCTTCATTTCTCTCGGCCTCACTTTACTCTTCTCTGAAAGTAAAGAGTTGCCCTTGCTCACCTTTTGAAAACTTTCTAAATAGCTACACACAGAATTAAAAGAAAATCATTTTCAGATGACTAAACTCGTAGTCAAAGCTCACCTCTTTGAATCATGCGAGCATTTCTTTAAAAGCCATAATGTATAATCAAGAATCTAAAAAGGGAAAACAATATTAATGTGTTTTTAAAATGTATTTATGTTTCATAAAAAGCAAGAAATAATGTGGGTATGAAATATCCTAAAACAGGATTTAACCCACCAACTCCTGCTAGCTCCAAAATGAGGCAAACAAAACAAAAGTCTTCAACTTCTTATAATTAAAAAACCTGCTTGCATTTAATTATATTCTATCTGAAAGGAAAGTAATTTCGCATGCCAGGAGTCCATAACTGCTTATTCATCTGAAAATTGCTTCTTAGTTTCCTGCTGGAAGAAGAAAAATGAAATCTAATGTTCTAAATGCAAAGTGTAATTTTTTTAATACAGATAATTTTTTAAAAATGGATGTGATCTTTCTTTATTCTGGCCACTTTGCATTAGAATTTATTATAGGTACAAACTCTTATATGTAGGTGCTGGTCCATGTCTGTCCTTAGCCACAACCAGTTCAGACAAAGAAAATATATGACCTGTACTCTGCCAATACGTGCACGTGTGTGGAGGGATCCACTGGAACACAGGCCATACAGCAGCAGCCACAGCCCCTCACTTATGTGGTCCAAGTGCTGTGATTACAGAAGTAGTCTGAATAAGAACGTCCCTTGTGCATACTATCTGCTCCATAATTGCCATTGGGTGTCTGGGTTCTTCTCTCCTTGCTCCGGCTCCTCCTATGCTCACCTGCTGCCACACTTCCCTACCGCAGCGGCGGACTCGTAGCCCTCTGAAACCATAAACCCAAATAAACCATCCCTTCTCTAAGTTGCCTTGGGAGCTTCAGCATAGCAATAGAAAAGTAGCAGGCACACCAACAATCTTTTCAAAAACTTCAACAGCCCACTGTGCCCTTGGGAATGTTTTCTCCAAGGCCCCATCTCAATATCCTATCTGCATTTTTCTACACAAGGCAGAAATTCAAACTAATTCTAGCGGCCAACCCTGAAGTGCTCACCATAACTGTATTTTAGTTCCCATTACTCCTGTCAGTTCTCTTCTGAAAACCATGAGCTAGTAGATGATGAATCTGTTCCTCCTAGAGGCAGGTTTGAATGCTCGAGAGCGTGCAGAGGCCAGTCTTTTCTCAGTCAGTCAACGCATAAGTTTGTGCTGTGTGATTCTGCTCAGTGACACCATGTTCCGTATAATTGCTGACTCTTCAGTATTGAACAATAGTCAACAATGCCGCAAATTACGCCTGATTAAAAATTGCCTAACAGTCATGCTTCCTTCATACAGCCTCCCTGTGCTAAGGAACACTACACAATACTTTGGCAAGAAGTTGAGAAGCTAAAGGAGAAAAAAAGAAGATGTCAAGACTAGAGAGTTAGATCACCCAATAAATATCTTGCCACACAAACATGAGGACTTGAGTTTGGCACACCCCAGGACCCACATAAAATCTGGGTATCACAGGAAAGTCAGAGGCAGGGAACCCCTGCAGCAAGCTGGCCAGACTAATCAGAACAGTGACAAGACAAGGACATTTGCTGACAGTATGACGATTAGAGCGTGTTTCTTTTTAGAGCTCTGCCCTGTCTGACTCCAGCCTGGAAAACAAGCACCAGTCCACTAAATATTCCTGTCACTGTGTACATACACATGCTTAGGGATAGTGCACAAGACACACAGTGAGTGAGCATCAGTTGTGTGATTACAAACTGACAGGTCCTCAAACAGAATCTTCAAATTACAAGAACCAACCAACTCTATTAATAAACCATGTGGCATCTTTCCATTACCCTGTAATCTGTGAAAACAAGAATCAATTTTAGAAGTGGGTACTACGCCTCTGGTACTCAAATACTCTCTCTCACCTCTTTCTCTGTCCATGCCTCCCCCCATATATATAGGAATATACATATATATGCATATATATATAATCTCCTACTCTGTGAATATAACATATAGATAGTATATAACATGGTGCATGTAAATATATGATTGTATATTCTATATGATATAGATATATGATAGATAAATGATATAGATGATAGTTAAATGATATTAAATGATAGATATTATATAGATGCATATAGATATATGATAGATAAATGATAATATAGTTAAATGATATTAAATGGCATATAGAGAGATTACATATATGCACTTTTATTAGTGAAATACTAGGCAACGCTACTAAAGAGTGGCTCCGACCTTGAAAAGCATCTCACTTATTTTTCATTCACTTCCCTTGAAAATTCAAGTAGCTGGTATTTGATTTAAATACTTCTGACAGTCTTTGTCTACTAAAGAACAATACAGCAAAACCTAAAAAAAAAAACCCACTGAGTCAGATAAGATATGAGAGTCTAGTAATGAGACCACTGTCTGATTGAAGAAATGAAAAACAATAAAGTAGTTTAAAATGCCACATTTTACCCGGAGCACTGGTTCTCAACCGTTCTAATGCTGCAGCCTTTTAATACAGGTCCTCATGATGTGGTGACCCACAACCATAAAATTCTTTTCGTTGCTACTTTGTAGCTCTAATTATGCTATGATTATAAATCATAATGTAAATACCTATGTTTTCCAATGGTCTTAGGTGACTGTGAAAGGGTCCTTCGGCCCCCAAAGGGACCATACTCCACAGGTTAAGGATTGCTAATCTAGAGTGAGCCTGAGAACACACCATTGCTTTCTCCCTCAAGTTAATTTAAACAACCTAAAAAATCTGGCATCTCTCCTCCCAAAACATCCCAGTCACCTGCTTTAGAAATCTGTGAACACAAGACCCTTTTCCAGCATATGTTTGATGACCTGTTGTCACTGCAAGGTTATTTTGACTGTCTATTGCTTAAGATAGAATGTCATTGAGTGGCACTTGGGTCTGGCCCTAGCTTGCCATGCCCACTGTCTTTGGTGTATGCCCCACCCTTACTTTGTACTCCCCATGCTCACCAGGCTCTCTTCGATTCCCATGCTCTGGCAAAGAGGCTGTCTTCCCCTGAGAGCTGCTCTGGCTGCCTTGAGCACATTAATTTCTTCTTTGCCTGTGGAGCATCACCTCTAACTTCTAACCCTGCCTCCAGTATCCCTGGGGTTAATTTGGCTTACATGTCTCCATGGCACACTGAAGTGACATCCTCTCACTGTTTGGTCAGCAGTTGCTTCTCTGGGGAGGGGAGCCTGTTTACTTGTTTTCACATACTGAGTATATAGCATGGTTTCTATTATGTAGGGAGAGACTAGCGTTGCCTGCATCTAAATGTTATTTCCTTGAGTGCCTCTGATAAAGACGGCAAATGAACCAATCAATGAATTAACGAATCTATAAAAACATACCAAAAAGAACTGAAATAAATTCAAGGAATATTTCTAGCTTAAAGAACGTATGTATAGAATTAAGTAATGATGAGCCTGTTTGGTTTCTGTTTGGGGGATCTACGTGGCCTAGGGTCTGTAACGACATAACTCCTTACACTGACTTATATAGACCTGAACTTGTTATTAAAATGTCTTTTTTTTAATTTTTTTAATTTTATTTTTTTATTAATTTATTCTTGTTACATCTCAATGTTTATCCCATCCCTTGTATCCTCCCATTCCTCCCCCCCCCCCTATTAAAATGTCTTAATCACTGTTTATTCTACGTACTGGCTGCTTTACAAACACTTCAACAGGAAGTTATTCACTCTAAATAGAATATGGGCTTGAGCCAACAGCTGTGTGCTCTGGAAGGCACATGCGGTTCTCTTTCTGCTAATCAGGAATAATTATTTGTAAAGCCTAGTGTCTGAGAACCATATTAAGGCAAGCCAGGCCGATGGCAAAGTACAAATTCTGGTGGAAACAACTGTCAGAAAAATGTATGGGTAAAATCTGATAAGCGTAACAGTGAGCCAAAATGGACCCACCCTGTGCATCAGAGATAATATATGATTGCTTTGGGTTAAGGAGCTGGGAAAACCTGGCATCTAATCTTCACCTAGGGTAAGTTGTTTTACCAGAGTCTCTTTTATCCTTCATACAATAAAGTACATAGTTGATACTTAGTTATGTACTACACAGTTACAACATAACCCCACAGTTACTAATCATAGTAAATGCAAAGCTAAGGCATGTCATATAACAAGCACAATGCTGATTTGGTTACCTAGTAACAGGTAGACTAGTACTGTAAGTGCCATAAGTAATGCACACTCAAGGGTCACTGAAAATTCCAAAGATGACTGTCTTCTTCAAGTCCTATGTTTAGTCATGGTCTGGAGGAGCTGATTTTGCCTCTCAAAAATCGTAGTTGATTTTACTCAACAAAGGAATTAAATAATTACAGAGAATACCTTTTAAGTCTATGACATCTTGTAAACTGTGAGTGGTCAGTATGTTCACACAGAAGAGAAACATATTCACTTTGCTTATGTGTGGTACAATGAGGGACTCATTCATAAACTATAAATTTAGAAACAAAGACTGGATCTGAGCATGTATGACTTTATGAATGCATCGTTTTAGAAATGTCTTATGACTGATATTCTCTTAAGACATTGACGGATGGGTCCTGTTCAGAAAGAATATTTCATAGATTAGCACTTCACTGTGTTTTACAAATGAATTATGTGGTCAGACAGACACCATATTTCATATTTCTAATATTGAAAAATCTTTGGTACTAGAGACAGTGCATTCATATATCCATTATTGTGTAAATTGGTCATATAGTGTTCTGAAGAACAAGACATTAAATGCTAAAATTGAGAGTTTGGTGTTTTTTTAATAGTCACACCTTTTACTTGTTACTATCCATATTTTAATAGGAAAAGATTTTACTGACTAAACAGTAAGTTTGAAGACAACACTGAAAACAAAAAAGGAAGCTCAAAGTCCCAAAGTTCACAGCATATCACCTTTTTATTTATATAATAGAATATTTCTTTGTTGAATAATTCCATCTCATCCAAAAATGAGATGTTTTCAAAAATATGAATGTCATTAAAACATACTTAGCCTAATGTCCTTGTCTTTGTGAATTATAGACAGACTGGAAAATTAATAATGTGTCCATGAATAATAACTCTGAGGATTACTCCAAATTCTCATTATTCGAGTTTTACAAAGACAGATTCATAGAACGTCACTATAAAACATTCCTTTAAAAAATGATAGAGAATAATTTAACTTTACCTACGTTAAAGGCTAATGAAACATCATTTCATTAAAATGTTGAGTAAACTTTTTCATTACAATTAATTCTTTAATTTTCAAATTATAATGGGAAGAGAAATCCTTGAAGAGAAAGAAAAGTTTCTATTAAGATATTGCTATTTGCATGTAAGACCATTTGAATTATGTGAGAAAATCACAGAACTCCATAATCCACCCCCACTACAAGCCCTTAATTCTTTAATCTCCAACTGAAAGTTTTACATGCTCTTAGCTTTAATCTTCCCTTACTAGGAAACTATTCCTGTCCTCAAATTTCTGGTGTACCACTTTACCACTTACAGACACATATTCCTTAAAAAAAAAAAAAAAAAACATTTGTTGAGTTTCTACTATAGACTCAACCAACATACTTGTTGCAACTAGAACTTATATACTTATATATGGCCCTAAGTATCACAGATAAATTGCCAGAAGGGTGACTAAGAGCACTTGTTGCTCTCAGAGAGGACACAAGTTTGATTCTCACTACCCAGTTCAGCTGGTTTATAATGGCCTGTAACTCCATCCCCAAGGGATCTGAAGCCCCCTATAGTCTCATAGGCACCCCTATACATGTGTGCATCCTCTCCCTCTCTCTGTCCCTGTCCCCTCTTCCTTTCCTCCCTGCCTTTCTCCCCCCTCTCACTCTCTTGCTCTCTCCCTTTCTCGCTCTCACTCTCTTTCCCTTCTGCCACTCTCTGCTCATTTTTCACAAAATCTCCAGGCTACCAGAAATCTGGATTTTGGATGATCTTGAAATTAAAGAACTCTTCCTCCATTGGGAGTTATATATGATGTGGATAATCTAAATGAAATGTGAAAGTATTTTATTTATCCTTGTAGTCCCAGAGCTGTAGAACTGCATGTGAACCCTTCTTTCTCCAGCCACAATCATCCTTGTCTTTATGACATCACATGGTCCTGAGACCAATCCCATTACTTTGGTTAATTTTTATTCAATATCCATTCCTGCATAATTCAATTTGAGTGACTATCTAGTCAGACACTTCAACAACATCTCAGCTTCACAGAGAAATTCTTAGGTCCCCACGTCCTGGTGGTATTCCCCATCACTAAATGGCATAGTGAGCATATTTCAGAAGCAAAGCAAAACAAACGCCGTTATAGTATCTATCTGAAGCATCTGCAAAGCCCTACCAATTCTTGAACTCAATTTCCTAGTAACTCGATTCTTTGGTTTGCTTGTGATTTGTGTTAGCATAAGGAAATTTATAAATGAATATCCAGTTACTTAATGTTTTTATAGCCATGGTCTCCGTCAGAATATTCTCCACAGTTGAGTGGAGAGTGTGATACGACTTTCTCACGTACTCTGGTGCCTCACATTTGACCATGTCCCCTGGAGGGGGAGACCTGGTGGCACTCAGAGGAAGGACAGCAAGTAGCCAAGAAGAGACTTGATACCCTATGAGAATATATAGGGGGACGTAATCCCCCTCAGGAACAGTCATAGGGGAGGGGAATAATGGGAAAATGGGGGGGGAGGAATGGGAGGATACAAGGGATGGGATAAACATTGAGATGTAACAAGAATAAATTAATTAAAAAAAAAAGGAAAAAAAAAAAACTAAAAGCAACATGTAAAACTCAGCTATGATCCAATGCTCTCAGTAATGGTGCCCAGTGGCTGATAACCCACAATCCACTGTAGTCAGTGCAGGAAGTTTTAATGTATGAAGCAAAACCGAGCAGGCAGTAGCTGTTTGGTTGTGAGTGTCACTCCTTAGTGTTAATGAATTTTCTATTTCCTGTAATACAGCTTCAAGTTATTTATTAATCTACTGGTTCCATAGACTATTTTAAATCTTGAGATTTCTGACGCTGTTAGTTTCTAAGTATTCTGATGAAGACAGGCCACTGCATACAACTGTTTATGAGATGACGTGTTAAAGTAACATACTGTGCTTAGTAATTATAGCACTTAGGACATGGTGTATAAAGGAAGATTTGATTTATATTAGTGTCTAGTTCTCAGTTCCAGGAAAAACAGCCCATCCCAAAGATAAGGGCACATCTTCAAGCATATCTACATCATCCCTTTTCTATGCAATGTTTACTCAGTTATGTTAGTCTAGGGACCAATTCCCAGAAAGTAGAGCAGCATTTTTTTTCAACCGCTACTGGGGCTGGAATCGCGTATTCCCTGCAAAGGTGAAGAATTGATTCAAAACCTGGCCAAGAAGTGAAAAGCTCAAGGCTGGCCATGTCTTACAACAAATCCCACATGTGGATACTGGTGTCCTTGACTCTCTGAGCCATTAGGCAAACAGTGGGGAAAGCACCCAGCTGTTTCTGACCTTTTGTAAACTGCTCATTGCTGATGGAGAAGTGCTTGTGACCCATTAGCTGCCCATCTGTGCCCTGGCCATTTGCTCTTAGATCTTGTTTTTTTTTAAAAAAAAAGTCTGTTGGATGACTTTCCTCTGTGCCCATCATCACTGCACATGATGTATGTGTGTTCTTGGGCTTCCATTGGTATTTTAATGAGGTTGTTATTCATTCACTGTTTTGTCTAGGAACACAAAGCAAAAAGGGATTTAAAAACCCAGATTTAATGCTAAGACTAACAAATACTAAAGCACTTTCTTATTAAACTGTAGCAAGCTCATTAAACAGCTAAGTGAAATACTGAGATTTATCAACACGATAGAGTGAAGTGAGACACTCGCAGGTTTTTTTTTTTTTTTTTTTTTTTTTTTTTTTGTCTTAAATTATCTTTAAATTCAGCCTGTTATTTCCACTTCCTCTGCAGCTGATGACAATAAAAGTAGATTCCATATTTTTCCAGATAATTAGAAGCTAATGAAAAACCTGACTTTCAGATAGTTAAAAGCCTAGTAGGATCTACATCTCTGTTCAGCTCAAAGGACATCACTAACTGACTCGGAGTACAGAAAAGAATGCTAGCTGCTGTCCATCAATGTTGGAGCCTGTGGCTCTCTCAGGGTTAGCAGAGGAAGGAAGGAAAGGGTTACAGAGCTGCATGCAGTCTTCCATTCGAGTACTTTTCTGATATGTGGTCTGGTTCCTTCCGCAGAAGACATGAACATACATGGAGATATCCCTGCTGGCTAATCACCTGCGGTGACCCACAATTTCTCATAATATCAGTATACATATCTGGTTTAACCCATTATCTTCCTCAAGGTTCTGAGATCATATGTAGGAGATATATGACAAATTTTTGAAGCTAAATTGAACATAAAAATGAGCAGAAACAGGATCCCAGTGTGGTATATCTGTGGTATATTATATATGTGATATATTCTGTGCCTATAATCCTAGCACTAGATAGACAAAAAGAGTTCAGGGTCTGCCTTGACAACTTGGCTACCCTGGGCTATGTGAGACTCTGTCTCAAAAATGAAATAAAACAAATAACAAATAAATGAAGTTATATACATATATGAATGTAGGGAAAGTAAAAAAAAACAAACAAACAAAAACAAAAACAAAAAAAAACAAAGGACCTACCTGGCATTTGATTCTATCTCAGAAGAACACTTCAGGGTTTCCAACTAAAGGTGAGTGCCATAAAGAAATGCACAATCCTGCACTCCAGCACCAGGAATGAACAGGTCTTTCTGGACTGTTTAGGACAGAGCAATGACCCATTTTTATTCCCCACCAGCACTGTTTGTCTGCCCCATCTCTCTGACCATTAGTAATCCTTATATTCTTAGCAAAGTAGAAACTAAATTAATAATTAGCAATGACAATGCATTTATTAATATAGAGGTTTTGACAAAGTAATTATTGGAACAGAATGCAAAATCATAAAGATGGAATCTTTACAATTAAGCATCAAAGGCAATTTAGTGGATAAAGGATAGGTTTCCAAGTACTGGAGAAGTGGCTCAGAGGTTAAGAGCACTGTCTGCTCTTCCAAAGGTACCGAGTTCAATTCCCGGCTACCACATTGAGGCTCATGATTAAGGTTTCCGAAACTGAACATTAAAACTAGTAACCATACATGCCAAAGATCCAAACCCAAATTAAGTAACACAAAACTGTCATATTATAACACACAGCTCACAGCACAAAACATTAAAAAATGTAGCTTTGAACATGTCACTTTAAACCATTAGTGATTTTTAAGGAAAACGTGGGATCTCTAAATATCTGAGTTCTTTAAACAAACAAATGTGTGAGAGGCATAATATGAAAGTCACAGGCTGTGTGTGTGTGTGTGTGTGTGTGTGTGTGTGTGTGTGTGTGTGTGTGTGTTGTAGCTCATCAAAATTAAAGCTCTGCCCTCTGAAGATTCTGTTAAGAGACACAGGATGAAAGAGGGACTCACGAACCACATAGTCGATGAATAAGACACATGTTACTGAAACATATGGGGAGTGCAAAGTCAACACTAAGGAAATATAACAAAACCAAATCAAAATGAGGGAAGGGCAGAATCTGAACACACACTAAGCCAGAGGATGATCAAAGAACACGGAAAAGTTTTAAGCCTTGTTACTCAGTAGGGAAAACATATTAAAACCACAACAGGCTCTAAACCTGCATTTATAAGAATATATATTTTAGAGGTATAATTTAGAAGACTGGGCAAACTAAAAGTTAAGAGAGAGCTGTGGGATTCCAGGGACTCTCATACAGGTGACATTAATGTATAGTGCAGCCATTTTGAAAAACAGCTTGGTGGCTTCTTATAAAGTTCAGCAGAAACACCCAAGGTCTAGCAATGCCACTCTTGGACGTTTAGTCAAGTTAATGGAAGATATTATTAGTTCTATAACCAAAGTTAAAATAACACAAAGATTTGCCATTAGGATAACTGGTAAATCCAATTGTTGTATATTCACACACACACAAACACACACACACACACGCACACACACACACACTCCTTGGAAATAAAAGGAGTATACCTGCAATGTACGAAACATGGTCAGCCATCAAAAAAGGCATCAGATGCTTATGTATGCTCACTTGCCCCGTGAAATTAAAGGCAGATGCAATTAAAGATCCAAGGACTAGAATACTTCTGGGTATCATAAAAGAATAGACTTGAAAAATATAACAGAGATGCTAAAAAAATAATCAGCCACACAGAAACACAGTGTCACCTCCCAGCAGTGCATCTAACTGCTGCATTTTCAATCCCACTTTCTCCAAAGAAGTCATGGGTTAAGAGTTCTCACCAAAATGGAATGGCTTAAGTTTAGAAAGGAATATTCTTCTGTGCCTTTGCCCCTCAATATTAAAGGCATTACGAAAAACAGAGGATTCATAGAAATTGTCACTACCAAGTTGTTTAATAAAAAAAAAAAAAAAATCTACATCAGTAGTTTTAGTTGAGGGAAGGAACAGTAATTCCTCAGACAATCTCCATTGTTCCCTTAAGAAAAAAATAGCAGTCTATCTCTGATATGCCTTCCAAACGGGACTGAATCCTCCCCGTTTCTCCATATTGCTCATGCTCTCATTCAGTTGCTCTTTCTCATTCCATCATCAGCCATGTGAATCACTTCAGCTTTCCGTCTCCTTGACAACAGGCAGCTCAATTTAATTGTATTTTCCATCATAATGGCTCTAATACTCTTTTTTTTTTTTTTTTTTTAAGGTACTGTCTTCTCTGAGGCTTGCCTGCCAATTTTTTTTTTTCTTTCCTGATTCATTGAGATAAGTAGTTCAATCTTTAAAAAAAAAAAAAAAAAAAAAATACTGGCACTTTTTTTCATCTTTGGATTTTCTAAAAGCAATTCCCACAGAAGGAAGATAGTTTATTACTTTTAGTTTTTTGCTTAGGAGTAGTTTATTTTAGAACAAGCAAGCATAGTTGAGGATTGCTCTGCTGTGAGTCCAAGAGGCTCTCCTGCTTTTCCTTCCAAGATGTTACAGATCAGTACTCTGAGACCCCAGCACATGCTAATTTAGCACTTCCCTGGACAAGTAGCTGGCATCAGTTAATCATTAAGAGAAATTTTCAAAACTTAAACACTTCCAATGCTCAGCATTTTTTATTTGTGTATTAACAGTCTTTATCTCTGTGTAGTTTTCACAACAGATGCAGAGGTATTATCCTACATTGGCAGTCACGTATTTAATGTCTGTCTATACTGTTGGTCTTGTGAGCTGGGGAACAGCTGTTAACTCACCAGAATAGGGAACTTCATGGCAATAAAGTTCTGTACCCGTGTGACTACCAGAGGGTCTCTCCATTAGTGAACTTAAGCATTATTGTCCCCTCCTTGTGAACTGAATGGCATGACTGAGCAAAGAAGCACACTGTAGACTCTAAAGACAAAAAGAACAAGAGGTCAGAGCTTCCATGTCATGGTAACAGTTTTTCACACACCCACATTATGGAAGATGAAATAAGAAAGGCCACCAAAGGTTAAAGTTGAGAGCACCCAAAGCCCTGTCTTGCCAGCTTTCTAGGATGCACTGCCACAAACGTAGCCATTGACAACTTTTCCAAGGCTCCAGTAAGGAGGAAGAGTGAGGGTTGCAGCCTGGAAATAGTTCTGAGCATAACAGGTATTCCAAAGCCAGCTGGAAGAAGAACAGTTCAACAGGACAGCATTGGCTGCCCTTTAGCTGGGGAAATTGAGAGCTGCAGCCCTGGGTCTGAAATGATGATTCATTTGCAGGTGGATGTGCTACGCTATGATCCATCTGTTGGGCGGCTGATCCCGGAGATAAGAGTAGGTCTTACCACTGAAGTTATGAGTCAGGAAGCTGGGTTTCCCTG